>NC_080791.1:103054052-103226552 GCF_028018385.1 Neofelis nebulosa | reverse complement strand
TTGTGTGGCAGTATACTGGCTTTCCTCAAGGAACATTTTTTTTTTTAAATTCCAGACTATTGAGATTTCAGCTAAGCACATTGCCTTTCAGGCAGAGGTAAAAATTTTGTGGTTGGTTTATCATTGATTTTTTTTGTGGTCTTATGACTGAACTCTTGCCAGTGGAATGTACTCAGAGGTAATGTGAGCAGCTATTATATCACTTTCTTGAAAAGAAATTATATTTCCTTCAACCCATCCCTTTCTCCTTTCCTGCAGGTAGAATAGTGATGATAAGGACAGAATTTCAACACTCTGCAAGATGATAGAGAGAGGCTGTGTGGACTGAACTTGGCCCAGAATGACCGATGGGTGCCATGTCCAGAGAGTTCATATTTATCCTACCACAGGTATCCACCATTTGAAATGAATTTGTATTGTATTTAAGCCACTGTGTTTTGGCTTTCTTCATTATAGCAGTTTAATCTAATTTCCAATTGTGATAGATGAACTATGGACACAAATTCTTTGCAGCTGTTTTCCTCAAGAGATGGAGTCTTCCATGCCCGATCCATGCTTGCATCGGGGCCAGCCCTTTGACATCATGGATTAGGATGATGTGGCAGAGAAAATCTTGTGTGAGCTTGGAGTCTAGACTTCAAAAACCCTTCGGTTTTACTTTCACACTGAAAATATTATGTAAGAAAGCAGGTCCAACCTCTGGAAGACGAGACAGCATGTGGAGAAAAGGGAGAGAATAACCAGAATCAACGGTCAGAAACGTGAGTAATGCCATGTTGAGCCTTTGAGCCCGGCTGACTGTGCAGCAGATATGCAACCGCATGAGTGAGCCCACGTGCAAGTAGCAAAGTCACTGTCCCTGTGGTGAAAGCATCCTCAAGATGGCAAGGAATGTGAACAGATAGGAGGTCAAGATAACTATAAGGGCAAAACGCACTTAGAAATCCACTAATTAAAGAGCACAATCTCATTTACGTAGATGTCACAGCAGGAAAGAGCCAGGATCGAGGGGCTATCACAGAAAAAGCAATGGACCACATCGGAATGGCAGAAAGAGAGGCCGAAGGTGACTCCAGTGTGGATGGCAAATTCAGCAAGCCCCAAACGTACCTGCCTACCGCCATTTGAGCACACACGATGGTGGTCAGAGCGGCGGGTGCCAAGTAAGCGCTGACACTCTACACACGACAGCTACCAGGAAGCCGTCTACGGTGGCAAAAGCCAGAAGGAAGAACCTCCGAGCACCGCATACGTCATAGGAGATGACTTCCTCCTCTGTGAGAAGCCCTCCGTCACCGTAGGAGTGACAGCGGAAGACTTAACACATTCCACCAGACAGAGGTTACGTACGAACAGAAAGCTAAAAGAGACCCATGTATACAGAGAACAGACTGGTGGTTGCCAGTGGAGAGCCATGTGGGGGAAGGGCAAAATAGGTGAAGAGGAGTGGGCGATTCAGTCTTCCAGGAATGGAATGAATATGTCACAAGGATAGAAGGTGCAGCACAGGGAATATAGTCAATGGTATTGTAATGGTGCTGCCTGGGGACGGACAGTAGGTACAATTGTGAGCAGAGCATAATGCATAGAGTTGTCAAATCACTGTGGTGTATGCTTGAAACTAATGTAACATTTTGTGCTAACTACATTTCCATTAAAAAATAAGAATTTTTGCCATGAAAACAGACAAACAAAAAACTTGAGGCAGATGTTTAAATCAGCTTTATTTGTAATCGCAAAACACTAGCACCAACACAAATGCTCTTCAACTAAGAATAAGATAAACCATCAGTAACAACCAGATAGTAAAATTCTACCCCGCAGTAAAAATATTCTCCTTTGATACAGGAAACGATACAGATGGGCCTCAAATGCTGAGTGAAAAATTATAGACCTACACAGTACATGTTCTAAGATTACGGGTAAGGACACTCTAGAAAAGGCGACTTTATTTGGACAAAAGAGTTTATGGGTTTCCAGGGGCAGTGAGTGGGAGAATGGGTTTACACAGAGAGGTTTGTATGAATTTTTTTAGGTGATAGAGCTTACTTGACATGAACCTGACAATATTCCTAAAACTATATGCTAAGATTGTGGATGTTACTGTATGGAAATCATGCATTAATTATAAACTGACAAAAATAACAAGTAATACAAAAACGTGTGTGTTCAGTGAAAATAACCAGTGTGGCTCCCACAGGCTGTTTAATTGCTTCCATCCTGAGAAGGTGGGATGAGGTGCCAGAAATGTTCTCCCAGGGGAAATTCCCAGAGAAGCTCTGTGTCTCTATAATTCTCTCCACATCCCCATGCATTAGCCAATGAAATCCCAAGATGACTCCACATGACACCATTGTAGAGGCACCAGTCTACATGCTGAACCCATTTGGTGATCATTTATTCATGTGAACGTTAAACTTGCTAGTGCACAGAAGTCTTATCGTGGATTCTCTATCAGCCTGCAACCACATTCAGGGGAAACACCCCAAGAGAAAAATCACATCGATTGACTTCAAAAATGATAATTTCTTGCTGAGATGTTTTACAGACCCTCCCTGCTTGTTATTTACAGACACGAGTCTGTGAATTATGTAAAAGGTAATCTTATCATCTTTATTTTACAAATAAGGAGGAAGTCAGTGATTCCTCTAAGGACACAGAAGGAATGCATGGTAGGTTCAGAAATTGAACCATATTAATATGCTTTCCTCCATTTTTCCCTGCCTCAGAGAACTTGGAGCCTTATGACCATGTCCTGAGAGAGCTCCTGTAGTAAGATTTATGCATTATCCTATGGCTGAGATTCTGATTCAGACCCGCTAATCAGCACTGGCTCTTCCTGTTCACCCAGAAGACAGGTAAGCATCCATATTCCGTAAACATTTTTAACGACAAGTGTAATCCATGCAAAAGCAGTAGGGCAGCTCTGCTTACTTCGAGTTATTCGAGAGCAGAAATCGATGTTTTCAATGTTTTTCCAAACTACGGAGGTGAGACTGGAGTATACATGTCAAAATTTCCTTCAGAAGGGAGTTTATTGATACTTAAGGAACATCGTTCTGCTTTGCTAAAGATATGAACAAAAGAGCCATAGATGATTCTCTAATTGATCGAGTGGTGATTTCATCCTGGTCACTCAATGCTGGCCTCTCATTGGGCACAAACAAGCAAGAGCAAGAGTGAAATAACCTTTAAACTACAAAATCCCTCCTATGAATTAACAAGATCCCCTATAATTTCCCTATAACTTTCCCCTATAATTTCAAGCTTATTGTCACCAGTACAACCACAGATGTTGACAGCGAATGGCTAAAAGCAGAGCCTTTTGATTACACAGAAAGTGGATTTAACTCTTGAATCTTGACTCTTTCCCATGCTAGCTGTGTATTTTAGAGCATCGCATAACTTCTCAAATCTTCATGCTCCACAATGGTGAAGGAGGAATGATAATACCACCTACATATGTATACACACATGCATTTACAGATAAACCCTGTATTATTGCTATAGAATGTAGGATAGGATCCAAGTGGACAAGTGTGCTAAGGCTGGCAAACAATGTCCACAATGTCTAATGTTGGCAAGTAATTCCCCTATTGTACGGGAAATTGTCAAAGTTTAGGAGGAAGATGTGAGTAGTTAGCAGAAGAGGGATGCCCTTCCAAGGCTTCAAGTTTAAGTGAACAGATTTATAGTACTCTTCCTATGGAGGAGTACTGACTATCCCAGCTCCTCAGGCTCCAGGTAGCCCACCGTGTGCACCATGCATGTGTCTCTCAGACACTTCAGTGGGAAACCACAAACTGATTTTGGACCAGTAGAGACAATGAGCAATCGTAAGTTGAGTTAAATTCAATTTCATTTCAATACATTTTAGACTGTCATCTTAGGAACCATTCAGTGTGGGTTCAAAAGTTGGTTCAAAGCATGGCTTGTCAAGTAATATTCATTTAAATATAAGAAATCGGGGCCTGTGGGTAGGTCAGTCTGTTAAACCTCCAACTTCGGCTCAGGTCATGATCCCATGGTGCACGGGTTCGAGCTCCGCCTTTGGGCTCTGTGCTGACAGCTTAGAGCCTGGAACCTGCTTCGGATCTGTGTCTCCCTCTCTCTATCTGCCCCTCTCTTGCTCACAGACTCTCTCTCTCTCAAAAACAAATAAACATTAGACATTTTTTTCAATAAATAAATATAAAAAATTACTCAATGTCCTGTGCATATTTATTTATTAGAGAGAGAGAGCACAAGCAGGCGAGGGGCAGAGAGACAGGAAGAGAATCAGCATGGAGCCTGATGCAAGGGCTCAATCTCATGACCAGAGCGAAAATCGAGAGTCAGACACTCAAGTGACAGCCACCCAGGAACCCCTTGTGCATCATAATTTAAATGACCATAATAACAAATTAAACTCATGATGTTCTTGAGAGGATGTAAGGAATATACAGATTTTCCAGGACTTACAATGAGCTTATGTTTCAATAACTCCATGGTAAGTTGAAAATATGGTAAGTTGAAAATTTACTTAATACACCTGACTTACTGAACATCATAGCTTAGCCTCTCCTACCTCAAACATACTCTGAGCACTTACATTAGTCTACAGTTGCACAAAATCATCTCACACAAAGTCTGTTTTCTAATAAATATCTCATGTAATGTACTGAAAGTGAACCACAGAACGGTTGCCAGTGTCTGGGTTGTTGACCCTCATGATTGCGTGGCTGACTGGGGGCTGTGGCTGGTGCCAATGCCTAGCATCATGAGAGTCAAGCCTCACATCAGTAGGCTGGGAAAAGGTCAAAATTCAAAAGTCACAGTTTGATTTCCATCGAATGTGCATCACTGTTGCACCATCGTAAAGTGGAAGAATCATTCAATCGAATCATCGTAGGTTGGGGACCGTCTGTACCTCTACAGGGTCTGCAGCAGTTCCTGGTGGGTGAGTCATGGGCAAGTACCTGCTTTCACTAGGCTTGGGGGAAGTGAACGGCCAGACGTTCCTTCTGGACGAGCCATCTTGATCAAGTTATTTAATTCTCTACGTCTCAGTTTACAGATTTCTAAAACTTCAGAATTGAGGAGATGCTCCATACTTCAGATTCAACGGTTTGCAAATCTACACATCATTAACGCGCTGACTTTTGTTGTCAAGCTAATTTTTTTTTATCTGGAGAAACTTGATATAGAAGCTACTGCTCTAATGAAATAACACATACCGTATGTATACACTTTTCAATATAAGTCTCTTGGTTTATCACCCATTTCTTTCTTCTCATTGCCATAGCGTTTGTGGTTCTCAACACTGATGGATAACAGGACAGAAGTGACGCAGTTCATCTTGCTGGGACTAACCAGTGATCCAGAACTGCAGGTTCCCCTCTTTATCGTGTTCACCCTCATCTACCTCATCACTCTGGTTGGAAACCTGGGGATAATAGTGTTGATTCTGTTGGACTCTCGTCTCCACACTCCCATGTACTTTTTCCTCAGTAACCTGTCTCTGGTGGACCTTTGTTACTCTACAGCTGTCACTCCCAAGGTCATGGCTGGATTACTTATAAGAGACAAGGTCATCTCCTACAATGCATGTGCTGCTCAGATGTTCTTTTTTGCAGCCTTTGCCACTGTGGAGAGTTACCTGTTGGCTTCAATGGCCTATGACCGCTATGCAGCAGTGTGCAGACCCCTCCATTACACCACCACCATGACGACAGGTGTGTGTGCGAGTCTGGCCATAGGTTCCTACACCTATGGTTTCCTGAATGCCTCCATCCACACTGGAGACACATTCAGACTCTCCTTTTGTATGTCCAATGTGATTCATCATTTTTTCTGTGATGTTCCTGCAGTCATGGTTCTTTCTTGCTCTGATAGACGTGTCAGTGAGCTGGTTCTTGTTTATGTAGTGAGCTTCAACAGATTTTTTGCTCTCATGGTCATCTTGATTTCCTACATATTCATATTTATCACCATCCTAAAGATGCACTCATCTACAGGATATCAGAAGGCTTTATCTACCTGTGCTTCTCACCTCTCTGCAGTCTCCATCTTCTATGGGACAGTCATGTTTATGTACTTACAGCCCAGTTCCAGCCATTCCATGGACACAGACAAAATGGCATCTGTGTTCTACACCATGGTCATCCCCATGCTGAACCCTGTGGTCTATAGCCTGAGGAACAAAGAGGTTAAGAGTGCACTCATGAAGGTCGTTTCAGAGGCAAAATTATCTTTAAGATTGTGATTTTTTAACATTGTACAATGTACACTAATCTAGTTTCATTAAGACCACTGTGAAATTAAGTTTCTGAAGTGATATCTTTGCTTATTCAATGCCTCTTATCCTGAAGGAAAAAAACATATGTCCGGAAATGTAATAACCTGAACAAGAATGATTAAGATGTCTCAGTTCCTGGGTGCCTGGGTGGCTCAGGCATTAAGCATGTGACTTCTGCTCAGGTCATGATCTCAGGGTTCTTGAGTTGGAGTCCCAGATCGGGTGAGCTGGAGCCACGTCTTGGGTGAGCTTGAACCCCACTTACGTGATCTCTGCTTCTCTTTCTCTGCCCTTTGCTCACTGGCTCCCCATCTCTCTCTGTCAAAAAAAAAAATCGCCTGGGGCCTACTTGTAAAAGCAGGTATTGATTTATTCATTTATTCTACATGAATTTGTTTCTACCACATCAATGCAGAAACACATAAAATAGGGACACAAATGAGACCATGAACAGAAGGGCACATATCCTTATGTGCCCATGAGGATACATACACATTGGAGTAGGGAATTTCCCAGAATTAACTGGAATGCTGTTAGTTTTTAATAATAATAATTTAAATATTTAATTCATGTATTAGAATAGAAATTTATGTCCAATATTTTTATTTCGTTAGTTAAATGCTGTTCGAAGAGTCCTAACTTAAGAATAACCTTGAGAATATACTTAAAGTAATATACTACTAAATGAGTGTATCTACCCTAAGGGGGCACAGCTTATTTTCTGCTTTGCTGAAATATTTTTATCTCACTCAGTGTTCGTACTCCAAAGTTTGGGCACAATGATTTCCTGGATCCCATAATCAAGTGAATCATCTGAAACAATTCTATAATTTTTACTTTGAAGTGATGCCTCATTAAATGGGAAGTAACGTATCAAATAAATACTCCTTAGTAAATCATAAAAAGACATTAAATTTAAAATTATTTGAAGTGTTGGAACACCTGGGTGGCTCAATCGGTTCAGTGTCCAACTCTTGATTTCGGCGCAGGTCATGATCCTGGGTTGTGGGATCAAGCCCTTCACTGGGCTCCACACAGAATGTGGAGCCTGTTTGAAATTCTCTCTCTCTCTCTCTCTCTCTCTCTCTCTCTCTCTCTCAAAAAAATTATTTAAATGTTAGTATCCCATTATATTTGAAAATTACTTCATATGTATGAAATATAATTAACTGAAATGATTCTAGATATCTACATAGAAATATATACAATATCTGTCAATAATAAAGATAATGTACGTTCAATATGCTAGTATAATGCACAATATTTATATTTTTAATTTTGATCCTCAGAAAGCTTTATACTATAAAAATTTACCCACATAAATATGTACCCTCAACTAATTTGTTACCTCTAGATAATAAGAGGCTTTGATATTTCAATATTTGTAAGACTGTGCTTGAATATACTAGTATTTTCATCCTACTATTTGGGGGCAGTGTAATATAACACAGACATTCACTTCTACGTTTATGGAAATATTTCTCCTGTCAAAAACATTATTACCTAAATTTTTATAATTATCTTAAATAATTGTTTCATTTTAGAACTATTTTAGAGTTACAAAAAATTTTCAGAACAGTGCAGAATGTGCAATGTAACCCTGTGGCAATCTGAATAATGACTTCATCCACGTCCTAATTTCTGGAATCTTCCAAGGTTACCTTATATGGCCTAAAAGGACTATGTAGAGTTGATTAACTTAAAGATTATATCCCATATTTTCTGTGTGGACCAGGAAGGAAATCCCACGTATAATTATAAGAAGTTTGACCACAGATAAAAGAGTAGACAATGTGACATTGGAAATAGATGAAGTGATGTGACCACAAATCATGGATGACAACAGCCATCAGAAAATGGAAGAGGAGAGAAATGGATTTTGTCTTAGAGCCTATGGATGGAGGGTGGCTCTTCTAATACACTGACTTTTGTCCAGAGAACCTGATTTGGACTTTTGGATTCTAGACCGTGAAGGAATTAATATGTGTTGCGTAAGCTTCTAGGTTTGTGGTCATCTGTTATAACAGCCATAGAAAATGAATACAACTCTCACCTAGTCTCCTCTAAAAAGGAATTTTATATTACCATGGGGCATTTGTAACACTAGGAACCCAAGCTTTGTATATATTAATTTTACTCTGCCATGTAGGGTTTTAAGGGTTTTAACAAATGCAGAGCATTGTGTTCACCAGCACTGCCCTATCACTTCTCAGCCTTTTGGCTAAGATCAAGTGTCATACCAGCACTGTACCATGGAGAATACATTATAATTCTAATATTTCCCTTTCCATTTCTGTTATAGACTGCCAGTCCCTACTCCTTCATCTGTGGAAACCACTGAGCTTTCCTCCATCCCTACGGTACGTGAATGGAATCTCATGACGCGGAGGCTTGGGAAGGAATAAATAAAAACTGTTTTTTGTTCACAGGTGACATGAATGCCTACGTAAAAAATAGGAAAAAATAGGAGAAAAGAACCCTTCCGGGACTAATAAGTGATTATAGAATGATTGTCGGATGCAGGGCTAATATACTAAATTTGATCACTTTCTTATATACTGAAATGAACAAACAGGAACTGAAATTAAAAACATGAGGCCTTTCCTATTAGAAGCCCCCAAATCAAATAGTTCTAAATCTAACAAGATAACTAAATAAAAAACTACCAAACTTTAGGGCATGGCTCAGTCAGTTGACCAACCGACTCTTGATTTCAGCTCAGGTCATGATCTCACAGTTTGTGAGTTTGAGCCCCGAATCGGGCTCCATACTGAAGACACCAAGACTGCTTGGATTCTCTCTCTCCCTCTCTCTGAGCCCCTACCCTGCTCATGCTCTCTCTCAAAATAAAGAAATAAACTTAAAAAAAAATTACCAAACTGTGATGCTGATGTTGTTGTTTGTTAATATGGCATTGGACATAGTTATTTCTCTGATATATTTCAAAAGAGGTTAAAAAAAATAATGGATTAAAAAAAACATTTAAGAGATTGGACCAGGTACTAAGGAAACTAATAGAAAATGGAATTTTTTCCAAAAAGAAAAATCAGGGTCTTATAAAGAAATATACCCCATCACCAGGGTTGAGGGGCCTTCAAAATGTCGATTCCATAAGATTTCTAAATTGAAATCTGTGCGCCTTCCATTACTATCTATTCTGAATGGGAGCTCCTTTTTTCCCATTATCTTTACTCTAGTCCAATTTTATTTATTGGGAATGGATGTGGAAGAAGCTAAGTTTTCCTTTTAGTGCATAAGTTACTAGGCAACAAGGAGCCACACAAGGACTGGGTGGAGAAGACCTTTTAACCTCTCCAATAGCCTGGACACTGTGCTTCTATATTAATTAGTTAGGGTTTAGGTTGTCTCCCTGGTGGAGGTGAATAAGAAATTTTCTGTACGAAAGGAGGTTTAAGATGAATATTTGATGATCATAAGCATTACAATGGAAAAGACTGGTTGGTTATTTTCCCAAACTATTTCTTTTTTACTCCTGGAAAAAACATAGGCTCTGTTCCTCTGCCTTCATACAATTAATTTTGACCATATGTTTGTGTTCTTAGCCATGGAATGTGAGTACAGATCATACATGCTGCTTCCGAGTCTGGACCACAAAACTCTCCAGGTGATGTCCTGTTCATTCTTTTTCTTTGTCACCAGCTGGGTGGAGAGGATTCAGACCACAAGAGATGACAAAATTAATAATGGAAAGAATCAGGGTCAACTGAATCTCTGTAGAGACTCCCCCAGAACAACTAATGGAACAATATGCAAGCACGAAAGACCTCTATGGTCATGTCACTGCTGTTTGCAGTTTGCTTGGTAGGCAGCTAGTATTATTGACCCTAACAGATTCAGAGAGCTTCCCATAAGATCATCTGGAGGATGTTGTGGGGGTGGGGAGGATTTATGCTGGGAAAACTATCAAATTTCTCCAGCATATCCTGATTCTACAATGATTTCTTTTGAAAACTCACCAGCCTCCAAATCATAACCAAAATGGCTAACGCCAACTTAGCACACGTTTCGGAGAGAGAACAAATCCAATGTGAATTCCGTTCCAAACCAAATTTTGTGATGTAGGGCAAGTTATGTAAGTGTTCTGAGTTTCTAATGGGGAAACTACTGCCTCTCCCACAGACTTCTATTAAACGGGCACTGAATGAGCCAGACTGTAGCACAGTGCCTGGAACAGAGTAGCTGCTCAAAACATGTCAATATCCTTTCCCTTCTGTTCCTTTTCTTATCTCTCTTTCAATCATCTATAATGCCAACCTTCTCCATAGAACTACTAAAACAGTTACGAATTATATTGCTTTGTTTTTATAGGTTTAGTTATAGCACTGAATTGCAAGACTTTTGAGCCCACAGATGTTATCTCACCTAGATATGTATTCTCAGAGTCTAGACTAATGTTTATTCCACAGAGCTCAAGAGTAGCTAATGAAATGTGATTCTGTATAGGAACAAATTTACATGGGGAAAAAAGGGCACCAATATTTATCTCTATCATCTTCTTCGTAACAGTGGTCAAAATATTGTTTATTCATTTTTGTGTGTTTACTCCTTTCATTTGTTTTCTCTATTAGAATAAAAGTTCTATGCAGCCGGGAACAATTTCTGATTTGTTCACTAACAAAGACTCTTGAGAGTTCAGAGCTGAGGCTCAGTAAAAGATTTTAAGGAATGAACAACTGCATGAGAAGAGGAACTGACACCGAACAGAAAAACTCATCATCTGTTTGTAAAAACAGAACACAGACAACAAAGCATGCTAGCTCATGCTGCAGGAACACGTTAAATTGAAAACCCAGTGGTTGAACACAGCAAAGATAATAAAGATTTTATGTTAGTTTCCTATGGTTGCTGTAACAAATGACCACACTCTGGGGCCTTAAAACCACACACATTTGTTTTCTCTCAGTTCTGAAGGCCAGTTGTTGGAAATCAGTTTCACTGGGATGAAACAAAGATCTCAGTCTTGGGAGTCTCTAGGGGAGACTCCGTCCCTGGTGTATTTCAGCTGCAGGTGACCGCCAGCATTCCTCAGTGGTATTTCCATCAGTTTCTGCCTTTGTGATCACATTATTTTCTCCTCCTATTGTCTGTTTAATTTCCCTCTGCCTGGCCTTTTTTAATGTATGTGAGATTAGCATAACAAAATCTAGTGTTTTAAGTTGTGCAACTCAGTAGTATTTAGCACATTAACAATGTTCTGCAACCATCACCTCGATTTAATTCCAAAAGACTTTTTTTTATTCACAAAGAAGATCCCGTACCCATGAAGGCCCCCTGTCCCTGGGAACCAATAACCTATGGATTTAACTATTATGGATATCTCATGTAAATAGAATCATATAATAAGTGATCTTTTATGTCTGACTTCTTTTACTCAATTCATTGTTTTTGAGGCTTATCTGTGTTGTAGCATGTATCAATGCTTCATTTCTTTTTATGGCTGAACAATACCCCAGTGTACATATATACCACATCTTTTCATCCATTCTCAATTGGTAGACATTTGGATGGTTTTCACCTATTGGCAATTGTTAATAATGCAGCAGAAATATTTGTATTCATGCACAAGTGTTATTTGAGGACCTGTTTTCATTCTTGGGTGATATTACTAGGAACAGAATGGCTGGTTTATACGATAATTCTATGCTTACCTTTTGAAGACCATGAAACTGTTTTTCACAGCAAATGTTCCATTTTTCTTTCCCACCAGCAACATACAAGGGTTCCTATTTACCCACACTCTTGCTACAATTTGTTAGTTTCCATTTTCTTTTACACACCATCCTAATGGGTGTGAAATGGTATCTCATGGTTTTGACTTACTTTTCCCTAATGCCTAATGATTTTGAGCATACTTCCATGTGCTTATTGGCTTTGAGTAAATCTTCTTTGGAGAAATGTCTGTTCAAGGACTTTGCCAATTTTTCAATGGGTCTATTGGTTTCTCTGTTGTTGAGTTGTAAGAGTCCTTTATGTAGCCTGCATATTACAGCCTTATCAGTAATGTGATTTGCAAATTTTTTTCTCCCATTCTTAAGCTGTTCTTTTCATTTTCTTGAAAATATACTTTGATATACAAAGGTTTGTAATTTTGAAGAAGTTCATCTTATCTCTTTTTTCTTTTGTTGCTTGTGTTTTTGATGTAATACATAAGAAACCATTGCCCAATCCAAGGTCTGGAACTTTTCTCACATTTTCTAATGGTTTTATGTTTTTAGCTCTCATATTTCAGTCATCAACCATTTTGTGTTGAGTTTTATATACGCTGTGAGAAGGGATTCAACTTCACTCTTACATGTGGATATCCAGCTCTCCCAGCCCATTTGTTGAAGATTTCTTTTGCCATTGAATGAACTTAGCATTTTTGTCAAAAATCAACTGTCAATAGACACATGGGTTTATTTCTTGTCTCTCAATTCTATTCACTTGACCGACGTCACTATCCTTGAGGCAATATCAAATTGCTTTGATTAATTTAGATTTGTATTAGTTTCGAAATCCAGAAGGGTGAGTCCTCCCGCTTTGTTCTTCCTTCTCAATATTGTTTTGGCTGTTGATGGTCCCTCAAAATTACATTTGAATTTTCGCAATAGCCTTTCTCCTTGTGGTCATTAGAATTATGAGAGGGATTACATCAAAACTGTAGATCACTTTGGAAAGTATTGCCAGTAAACAGTATCATATGACCCAATCCGTGAACACAGAATGTCTTTCCACCTACTTAGGCCTTCCTGAATTTCAACAATTTATTCTGTAGTCTCAGTGTATAACACTTTCACCCTTGGTTAAGATTGTTCCTCCGTATTTTAACATAAGGAGGCTATTGTAAGTGGAATTTTTTCCTTAATTTTCTTCTAGGATTGTTTATTGCTAGTGTATGTAAGCACTACATATTTTTGTTCGGTGAATAAGTTTGTTAGCTAATAGTTTCTTGTACATTCTTTTGGATTTTCTCTACGTGAGATATCATCTGAAAATCATATGGCTTTTCTTCTTCCTTTCCAATTTATATGCCTTCTAACTCTTATTTTCTTATGTAATTACTCTAGATAGAACTTCCAGTACAACTTTGAATGTAAGTAGTGAAAGCAGGCATCCTTGCCTAATATGTGATGTTACAGGGAAGGATTTCACTCTTTCACATTTGAGTATGATGTTAGTTGTGGGCTTTTCATTAGTAGTCTTTCTACTTTTGAGGAAGTTCACTTCTATCAGATTTCTGGTTGCTTTTATCATGAAGGCACTGGAGATTTTGTTAAACGCTTTTTCTGAATTAATAAATCAGATAATTTAATGTGTTCTTTCTCCTCAATCTATTAAAGTGGTTAGTTACCTTGAGTGATTTCAAATTTTGTTTTTTCCAGCTTTTTAAGATATAATTGACAAATCACATTATATAAGTTTAAGATATATAACATAATTATTTGAAATGATGGCAACGATGTTTGACTAACATCTATGACATCACATAGTTACAACATTTTATCCTGAGATGAGCACTTTTAAGATCTAACATCTTAGAAACTTTCAAGTGTACGTATTAGTATTGTTAATTATAGTAATCATGGTGTATGTCACATCCCTAGTACTTATTTATCTTATAACTAGATATTTGTACCTTTAGCCACCTTTACCTGTTTTCTCGATTGTTCAACTTTTACCTCTGGAGCCACATGAGTGCCTAGGGGATTTGGATAGAACATCAGCTGCATTGGCTACAAGAAGGTAATTCAAGATGGAAAAGAAACCCATCTGTCTACATACCAGAATCAAATTTTTGAATGGCCTTAGTAGTATTAAAGCTGAATGTACTCTCCATATTTTTGGCCTATGTGTAATATTTTTGCTTTGTTGTAAACCCAAGAAGGAAAACAGGATTTCATTTATCAATCTCTAAAATTCCAACAGTCTACAATTTAATTACAAGTAAAAGAATGGAAAGGAAAAAAATAAAATAAAATAGATGGCATACAAGAAACAAAGTAAGTTTTTATAATCTAATATAAATATCAATAATATAAAAATGTGAATGTATTAAACCCACTAGTTATGGACTGAGTAACAGCTTAATAAAATTTGGGGAAGGAAAGAAAATTACCACAAATGCATCTATGTGCTACTCAACAGAAGAAATTATATCCCTGTATACAATTTAATTGCTTCTTCCCTAGATAGAAGTGATTGCCCTCATACAGGCCTGTCCCCTAGGAATTTCACACCTACAAATTTTCTCCTGGTTCCCATTCATTAGGGCCCGAAATCATATCATGACTCCACATGACAATATTGTAAAGGGACCAGACTCCGTGTAGACTCTTTTGGTCACCATTTATCTAAATGAATGCTAATGCTTTTTAGTACACACACCAGTGTTTTCCCAAACTGAGTGTTGGCAGTGACCCTGCAACCACAGCCAGGGGAAACACCCTAAGATAATAATTATATTATTTTATGTTGAAAGGATAACCCTTACTAAGGTCCTTAAAGACCCACCCTCATTCACAGACAAAATTCTGTGAAATCGGGGGACAAGTAATTTTATTATGTCTATACCACAAATAAGGAAACTGAGCTCTGTGTAAGGTAAATGACTCTTCTAAATACACAGAAAAATCCACGGTAGATGCAAGACTTGAGCCTGGGCTTCCTAACTCCATGTTTATGATCCTTTCTTCATCTCTCCATGTACCTTGGAACTTTGGGATCAATACCTGAGATATGCTCCAAAATTGTTTATACATTCTTCTAGGTCTGAATTTCTGATTTCAGACTCAGTTCAGGATTGTCTTTTATTTTTTTTCAAGAGCAAGGTAAGCTTCTCTGTTTAATATATGCTTTTAGTGAAAAATGTAATTGATGCAGAAGCAGCGAGGCAGCTACCTCCTCTAAGAGTTTTTGAGCTCCTATCTAGTTGTTTGCACACTTTTTCTGAAACCTTGACTTAAGTATAGGATTCAAATGCAAAAAAAACAACAACAAAAAACAAAAAACAAACCACAAACCACAACATTCTAATCCTCAGAGAGTAGGATAGTGTTTACGAAATTTCGTGCTGCTTTCCTTAAGAAGATAGCAAAAATCTATTGTTTTATGCTGGTCCAAGTCTGTTGGCGACCAGACTTGTGGCTGAACTGACTCTTGAGGTTCTTGTTATGACTGCAAGACCTGCTCAGCCGTAACCATCAGGAGACTTGAAAGAGATAAAGTTTATTATTCACAGATCCTGGAAACCACATGGCATTCCTGGGGCCACACAGCAAGGTCATGGATAGGGAGAGAGAGCAGGTCTGGGTTCTGCTTTTATTGGTGTGGTGGATGGACACCTAAGGTATCTGGGGTTCACACTTGAGTGGTGAATTTAAAGCATAAAAGAGGAAATCTAAAGCATTGTAAGAGAAAAACAAGTGGCCTGGGATGGTAGGTTATTGAAATCCACCAAGATCTCTAAAACCAAGGAGTCTGGGAGGTGAGAAGCTAACTCTTTATCTAGTGGCTGGCAATGTGTTTATTAAAGATAGACATCACCTGATTGGCTCAGTCGGTAGAACATGTGAGATAAACATTTTTTTTCTGAGATAGACATCTTTGAAGTGGGTGTCTCTCTGGGTGGCTACCTAGGCAATCAAACCATAAATCAGGCACTTGCATTAGAAAAAAGAAAACCTTCTGTCGAGGCTTACACTGCAACTATGATAGATGGTAAGATTGGGTAGGTGGTAAATTTCTCCTGTTTATTATGTGTTGACTTGTTATTGAAGGGATAACTAACCAAACAGGGCAAAATGACACTCCTTCAGACTCCAGAAGGATCATCATAAAGCTACCAAGATCCTTACTCCAGTTTTACTGTAATTTCCCTACAACCTGCCCTTTTATTACTGGATCATCTAGAAAATCTAACAATGCAATGATTCAAGCCACAGGCATTAAAATCAGTGATATATGGGTTTTTATCTTAACTCGGACTAGATGTAGAATTTTAAGAAGGCATGTAACTTCCAAATCCTTCATTTTCTTAACTGTAAATTAGGGTGTGTGTGTGTGTGTGTGTGTGTGTGTGTGTGTATACACAATTTATACCTTTCCTCTTCTATATCCATCCACCCATTCATCCATCCATCCATCCATCCATCCATCCATCTATCCCTTCTTGATCCATTCTCTATATTCCTGTCTTTGGTGTCTCTCTGCCTGCCTACTTGTCTGTCGTTTCTGATTTTTTATCTGTGAGATATACTGGCACATAAACACTGGGTTAAAGTTGTTACTAATTCCCAGAAATATGATCTGGGAATGGATTTATTCCAGATATGTGACCCTGAATAAGTTAATACCTCTTTCTGTTGATAATTATACACAATCAGAAAGTTGGCCACGAGATCTGTGAAGGTGTCTCAGCTTCAACAGTGTCTAACTCCCTACATAATTTACCTATTATGTATTCTTTTCATCCCCACTGTGGCAGTCAGAATAATGCTCCCGTGTATGCCCACATCCTAATCCTGGAATCTGTGCTTATGTTCTCTTACATGGTAAAAGGTATTGTGCACATATGAGTAAAGTTAAGGATTTTGAGATAACAATTTTATACTGGATTATCCACATGGGCCCAATAAGAGCATTCCAGTCATCATAAAACATGACAAATGCTAAACAAGAAATTATAACTTGATACTATTATTGAGTGATGGGTTCACAAACACAAATTCCTTAAATTCCAGACATGCAATGTGTAGAGGGGCCAGAAAGAAGATGGTGGAAAATAGTAGTTACCAGAAAATGGATGTCCCTCAACACTTCAAGTATAAATAAAAGGATTTAAACCATTGTGCTTGCTCAAAAACAATCTACAGACTAGAGTCAACTTCACATATATGGGTTTTCACCCCTCACTGTATATGATCCAGCTACATGCTGACACTACTGACTGTAAGAATATGTCTAGGATAAAGTAGGAGTCTTTCAACCCAAACTAAAATGTGGACCAAAAGGAGAAATTAAACAAAAGAGGTGTGTGAGGGTTTTCACACAGAATGCGTGACAAAGCCACGAACACGGGGGATATAGGACAGAGTGAGAAATACTGGAAGACACAAAAAATCTAAGTAGGCATAGAGTGTCAGAAAACTCACATCAGAGTAAAGCTGCCGGATGTCAAAACCCACTGGCACCTTGTTCCATCCTAATTATAAGATTATGAATAGAACACATCGGGATGGTGCTGAATACCCACATTGCGTGAACTGTGTGTCCTGATTATTTCATCTAACACTCACAGGAACACAGAGGTAGGTTCCAATATCACCTTCGTTTTACTGATGGATAAAATGAGGCTCAGGAAACTTCATTTAGGACCAATATCTCCCAGGTGGTAAGTGGATTTCTTCTGTGTGAATGCATGTACACATTAGCCCAGAGGCCAATATTTTACACCCAATTCTGTACCTTCTTTTGCCTTTGTTGACTGTATGTGTCTTTAATGTTGCACTAATCTCACTGCATATATGTACATATATTTGTGGATTGCACTGCTCTGCAACCCCAAGCATTAAGTTTCGAAGAATGGATACCATGATTAAGTGTAAATTGAATGAGATTAAAATCAATTCAAATTCACTGATGACATTTAGTTTGGGAGCCGTTCTGAATGTGTCTAAAGAACGGCTCTGTCAGTAACCAGGTAAACTTGAATACTCAATCTCTTTGTTGCCAGGTTACTTATGATATATATGAGCATAATAACTAATCAATCTAATGGGGATATGGAGAGGAATGAATAAATACACATAAACACTACTGAAGTGGAAATGATTAGTGAACCCAAAAGATCTGATTTGGGAGTTCAAACATTTCTTGGCATGTGGCCTTAGACACCTCATTACCCTTTCCTGTGACTCAATTTACTCATACACAAAAATAAGTTGGGAAGACGATCTGTGATGAACCTTCCTCTACAAACGTCTATTCTTTTATGGATAAGTTATCACTAAATTACATTTGTCATTCCCATGCTTAGAAATGGGGAATATTCACAAATAAAGTATGGCCTTAATAAAATAACGCTCATGCTTTTCAATTTCCATGCAACTTTTTTTTATTGATCATTCTTTGCCACAGAGCATCTCGTGATTCTCAAATCACATCCATGAAGAATCGTACAGATGTGACCGATTTCATCCTGCTGGGACTAACCGATAACCCAGAACTGCAGTTTCCTCTCTTTATAATGTTCACGCTCATCTACCTCATCACTCTGATTGGAAACCTGGGGATGATCGTGCTGATCTTGCTGGACTCTCGTCTCCACACTCCTATGTATTTCTTCCTCAGTAACCTGTCTCTGGTTGACTTTTGTTACTCCTCAACAGTCACTCCCAAGGTCATGGCTGGGCTCCTAATGGGAGACAAGGTCATCTCCTACAATGCATGTGCTGCCCAGATGTTCTTTTTTGCAGTCTTTGCCACTGTGGAAAATTACCTCTTGGCCTCAATGGCCTATGACCGCTATGCAGCAGTGTGCAAACCCCTCCATTACACCACCACCATGACGACAGGTTTGTGTGCTCGTCTGGCCATAGGCTCCTATGCCTGTGGTGTCTTAAATGCCTCTATAAACATTGGAGACACCTTTAGTCTCTCTTTCTGTGTGTCCAGTGTGGTTCATCACTTTTTCTGTGATATTCCAGCTGTCATGACTTTGACGTGCTCTGATAAACACAAAAGTGAGCTGATTCTTGTTTTTATCTCAAGCTTCAATGTCTTTTTTGCACTTTTTGTTATCTTTATTTCCTACCTGTTCATATTTACTACCATTCTGAAGATACACTCAGGTGAGGGATACCAGAAGGCTTTATCCACCTGTGTGTCTCACCTCATTACAGTTTCCATATTTTATGGGACAGTCATCATCATGTACTTACAGCCAAGTTCCAGCCATTCCATGGACACAGACAAAATCGCATCCGTGTTCTACACTGTGCTCATCCCCATGCTGAACCCTGTGGTCTATAGCCTGAGGAACAAAGAGGTCAAGAATGCATTCAAAAAGGTTGTTAAAAAGGCAAATTTTTCTCTAGGTTTTGTCTTAATGAAATAGAATCCACAGAAAGCTATTAAATCCTTATTACATTTACTCCATGCCACAACTCAAATGTTAAAGACATTTGGGGTATTAGAAAAAATATTGGTCTAATATTATTTATTTTTGTTGAGGAATAAGTCCAACCCTCTAAAATGCAAAAAAAAAAAAAAAAAGTAATGGTTTTTAATAAAGTTTATTTCCTGATGAAGTATGTGCTTTTGTTGGCACATTCCATCCAGAGGCAAATAATGATAGCAACTCAACAAATTAAAGCTTCAGTCATTACTGAGTGATTTGGAAAGAAAAGAGTATATTCACGTGGAAGTTTGCCAAAGAAAATAAGCATGTTAGAATAAAAGGAGATGTAATTACATTATTTTTACCTTTATCTTTTGAGTACCAATTCTTCACATTTTGTCTTAAAAATTACATTAAAGGGGCATCTGGGTGGCCAAGCATCTGACTTCGGCTCAGGTCATAAACTCATATTTCGTGAGTTTCAGCCTTGCTGTCAGCTCAGAGCCCACTTCGGATCCTCTGTCTCCCTCTGTTACTGCCCCTCCCCCGCATGCTCTCTCCCTCTCAAAAATAAACATGCAAAACTAAAATTAAAAATGCATTCAAAAATAATAATGGTACTTAGGTTTTTTTTTTTTGGTAATAAATGCTTTGAAATGGTTAATGCCACTCATTAACTTGTACTTTAGTGGAGTAATCACTCATCCACCTCATTCACCCTTGTACTGGAAATACTGGACAGCCCCAATCTTGCCTTGTCTCGGTATTAGCTATTTTCTCCATGGGCTATTTCTACACTTATTTCAGAGTGCTGGTTAAATGTTACCCACTCAAGGAGTCCGTAGACGCCTGCCACAAGAACTTTACAAGATAGTGACTCCTTTTCCATGGACTTTTTCCCTAAGCCTGCTCTATTTTTCATAGGCATTATCAACATTCAGCTCTTACGTTTATTTATTTCATTTATTTCCCTTGAGTGCATGGAAAGTCCTTTTAAGCAATAGCTTTGTATGGTTATTTCACTGAAAATAAAGCTTTGAGCCTTATTTAAAAATAACTTTTCTGAGCATCAAAACAACTCCAGAAATTCCAAGTTAAATAGGTGAAAGCGAGTTACAAAAACTCACTTCAAGGGGGGAACACCACCAATATCAACCTGATAATGATCTCAGCTCTTGTAGAAAATTAGCAGTCTCAAAAACTCGCCACCTCTAACAGCGAATAATTCTTCCTCTTTTTAAATTTCCCTAACTGTTCACTTGCCTACTTGCAGCCAACCAATCAGTGACAAATGTACCTGAAGACCAGTTAGAACATCTCCCCCACTTCCAAAAGCCATATCTTAACAAAGCACTTGCCAAATATACACTGGCTCAGTATTTCTTCATTTCACTCAATGAATTTACTCTTTACTAACACCCTTGAACTCCTGCTGAAATGAAATTTACTGGAAATGGGGGTTTTTTTTGATGCAAGTTCACGAATAAACTACTTTTGTTAGTGTTGTGTGCGACATAGTTTTGTGTTTGATATGTTTCAGAAGTGGCAATAAAGAATAATGGGTAAGAAAAACATTCAAGTGGTTGGAACAAGGAACCAAGGAAAACAGTGAAAAATCGAATTATGCCTAGAGAAAAAAAAAAATCAAGTCTCATAAAGAAATATTTCCCATCACCAGGGCTTTGTAATGTCAATTCAGCAAGATTTGTGAACTGTCTGGTATGTCTTCCATTACTCTCTGTTATGAATGGGAGGGTTTTTTTTTTTAACCTGGTCTAACATTATTTGCTGGGTATGACTATAGAATGAGGTCAATTTTCTTTTTATTTTGTAAGTTGTCAGACCATAAGGAGCCATTTCTAGACTCGATGGAGAGGCAATTTAATCAATTCGTTAGGCTGGATGTGGAACTTCTCTGGCGATTTTAAGGTCTATGGATTTTAGGTTGTCTCCCTGGTGCAGGTGCATCAAGTGTCCTCTGGATGGAGGAAATGTAAAACGGACATTTGCCGATCAAAACATTATAATGGAAAATACAATTAATTGTTTTCCCAGCAATTTCTCTCTCATTCCTGAGCATGTAGCTAGTAGGCTCCATTTTCCAGCTCTCAAGAAACTGAGTTCCTGGGATCGTGTTCCCGTGACTGAAACGTGAGCGTGAGTCATGTGCTCCTTTCAAGTTAGTCTCCTGAAACTTTCCGTGTGATCTTCGGCTCACTGTCAGTCTTTGTCATCGGCTGATAGAATTCATACTGCAAGACATGGGAAAACCACTAAGCTGAGAGACTCTGGGTCACTGAACCACAGGATGATTTCCCATAGAACAATGAACTGAACAGTATGTAAGCAAAAACGTCTATGACCATGGCACTGAAATACTGGAATCTGCTTGTATGGCAGCTGGTATTATTTCCACTAACGAATACAGAACATTTCCTGTAAGTCGATCTACATGCTGTTTGAAGTAAGTCAGAAGTGAGGGGCTATATGATGAGGAAAACTGTCAAACTGCTCTAACACAATTTAATGCCACAATCATTTATTTGTGAGCCCTCAACTCAATCTCCAAATCGAAACAAAAATGGCTAGCACACATAAAATTAGCACAGGTGTTAGACAGAAAATAGCTCGACATGAACCCTATTCTAACAAGCTTTTCTTATTTATTTATTTATTTATTCATTCATTCATTCATTCATTCACTTTTAATATGAAATTTATTGTCAAATTGGTTTCCATACAACACCCAGTGCTCATCCTAACAGGTGCCCTCCCCAACAAGCTTGTCAATATAGGACAAGCTAATCAAATGTTCTGAGCTTCCGTTGGGGCAAATAATGCCTGCCTCACACAATTATATACTGATTAAGCTAGAACATAGCGCAATGTCATAAACAGAACAAAATGTTCAAGAAATGTTTCCTTTCCTTTCCGTTCCATTCCCTTCCTTTTTTAATTTCCTCCTCTATATTGTCAATCCTTTCCATATAACTATTGAGACACTTATTAATTGTATTGCTTTGTACTTACAATTACTGACTTTTGTCTGTTCCACCCATGTGGTGTATTGCACTTATTAATTCGCATATGTTTAACCATCCTTGAATCCTAGGGATAAATCCCACTTGATCATGGTTTATGATTCTTTTCATGTGCTGTTGAATTAGGTTTACTAGTATTTTATTGAGAATTTTTGCCACTATTCATCAGGGATAGTGACCTGTAGTTTTCTTTTTTTGTAGAATGCATATCTGGCTTTGGCAGCAGGATAATGCTGGCCCTGTGAAATTTGGGAGTGTTCCTTCCTCTTCAATTTTTGGGACGAAGCTGAGAAATACTGGTGTTAATTTTTCTTTAAATGTTTAGTAGAAATCACCCATGAAACCATCTGTTCCTGAGATTTTCATTCTTAGCAAAGTTTTGATTACTGGCTCTTACTTGTTAATGATCTGTTCTGATTTAAAAATTGTTTTTTTATCATTTAGCCTTGGAAGTTCATAGGTTTCTAGGAATGTATCCATTACATCTAGGTTGTCCAATTTGTTGGCATATAGTTGTTCATAGTAGTCTTTTATTAGCCTTCGTATTTCTATGACATCAGTTATAATGTCATTTACAAATTTATTAACTTGACTTTTTCTCTTCTTTTCTTGGTAAGTCTAGCTAAAGGTTTGGTATTTTTGAGTATCTTTTCAAAAAACCAACCTTGTAATTACATAGATTTTTTTTCTATTATTTTCCTTTTATCTATTTCATTGTTTCTGCTCTGATCTGTTATTTCCTTTCTTCTGCTAACTTTGGGCTTAATTTGTTCTTGGTTTTCTATTTCCTTGAGGTATAAAATTATGTTGTTTATTTGAAATTTTTAAAACGTCAGAATGCATTGCTATAAACTTCCCTCTTAGAATAACTTTTGCTGCGATCCATACATTTTAGTATATTGTGTTTCCATTTTCACATTTTCAAGATATTTTTTGATTTCCCATTTTAGTTCATCGTTGACCCATTAAATGTTCAGGACTGTGTTGTTTAATTTCTACATTTGTGAATTTTCCAGTTTTCTTCCTGTTATTGATACCTAGTTTCATGCCACTGTGGTTGAAAAGATTTTTGATCTGATTTTAATCTTTTTGACTTGCTAAACCTTGTTTGCGACCTAAGATAGCATCTATCCTGGAGAATATTCAGTGTGTACTTGAGAAGAAGGTATATTCTCTTCCCATGGGATGTGGTGCATTGTATATGCCCATTAGGTCCATTTGATCTAAAATATAGTTCAAATCCAAAATTTCCATATTGATTTTGTCTTGATATTTATTCAGTTGTTGAAAGTGGGATACTGGAGTCCTTTACTATCATTGTATTGTTGTTTATTACTCCCTTCAGATTTGTTAGTATTGTTATGTTTCCTTAATATATTTAGGTGCTCTGAGGTTGGATATGTGTGTGTGTGTGTGTGTGTGTGTGTGTGCGCGTGTGTGTGTACAATCATTATATCCTCTTGATGAATTGATGCTTTTATAATTATGTAATGATTATTGGTTTCTTATTACTGTTTTTGACATAAAACCTATTTTGTCTGATATAAGTATAGTTACCTCTGCTCTCTTTAGTCTCCATTTGCCTGGAATATCTTTTTGCATCCCTTCTCTTTGAACTTATGTGTGTCTTTGAAACTGATATGAGTCTCTTGTAGATAGAATATGCTTGGGTCTTGTAGGGTTTTTTATTCATTCAGACATATTATATCTTTTGATTAGAGAATTTAATGCATTTATATTTAAAGGTAAGGACTTACTATTGCCATCTTGTTATTTGTTTGCTGAATGTTTTGTAATTCCTTTGTTTCTGTCTTCCTTTGTGAACTGATAATATTTCTGTTGTGATATATTTTGATCCTTTGTTCTTTTTCTCATTTGTTTCTACTATAGGTTTTTGTTTTGTGGTTACTCTGATGCTGACTGGAACACTCTATAGGTACAACATTCTATTTTAAGCTGGTTTCAATTTAACTTCAATTGCACACAAAAAGTCTGCTCTTTAATTCTCCCTTCCCATTTTATGTTTTTGATATCTCTCTTTACATCTTCTTATATTGTGTGTCTATTAAGAAATTATCATAGCAACAGCTATTTTCATACTCTTATTTAAAAAGTTAAGGGGCACCTGAGTGGCTCAATTGGTTAAGCATTTGACTCTTGGTTTCTGCTCAGGTCATGATCTCACCGTTCGTGAGTTTAAGCCCCATATCAGGCTCTGTGCTGACAGTGAAGAACCTACTTGGGATTCTCTTTGTCTCTCTCTCTCTCTCTCCCTCCCTCTCCCCCTGCCCCTCCCATGTTTGTGCTCTCTCTCTCTCTCCAAATAAATAAATAAACTTAAAAAATTTTTTAAAAGTAATTTAAAGAGTTAAGTAGTTTACCAATCACCACATTACAGTATTTGAATATTCTGAATCTGACCATGCACTTGCCTTTACCAGTGCATCATTTCTTTTTATCTGCTTTCATGTTACTTTCATGTTACTTTCATGTTACTAATTACTAATTACCTTTTTATTCCAGCTTGATGGATTCCTTTCAGTATTCCCTGTAAGGCAGTTCTTGTGACTTTGTTTGTTTGGGGAAGACCTTATCTCACCTTCATTTCTGAAGGACAACTTTGTTGGGTAAAGTATTGTTGGTCAGCTATTTCTTCTTTCAACACTTTGAATATATTATCCCACTCTCTCCTGGCCTGCCAGGTCTCTGCTGAGAATACCCTGATAGCCTTGTGGGGATTCCCTTGTATGAGATCTTTTTTTTCTCTTGCTGCTTTAAACATTCTTTCTTTGTGATTTTAGACAGGCTTATAAACATATGCTTGGAGAAGGCTACTTTTGTTTGAAAATTTGAGGTGATCTATAGCAGTGGAGGTCAGTGACAGGAATTGGGCCAGCACTATGCAGGTGCACAGCTTGAAGGAGCTCAAGGTCATGATCTCACAGTTCATGGGTTCGAGCCCCGCATCAGGCTCTGTGCTGACAGCTCAGAGCCTGGAGCTTCCTTCGGACTCTGTGTCTCCCTCTCTCTCTGCCTTCACCCACTCATGCTCTCTCTCTCTCTCTCTCTCTCTCTTTCTCTCAGAAATAAATAAACATTTAAAAAAATTTTAAAGATATTAATTTTTCTTTTTCATTTTGGATTCCTTCTCTTTCTTTCTTCTTTCTTTCTTTCTTTCTTTCTTTCTTTTCTTTTCTTTTCTTTTCTTTTACCCTAATTGCTCTGGTTAGACCTACCAGTGCAATTTTGAGTGGAAGTGGTGAAATCAATATCTTTATTTTGCACTTTAACTTAGGGGAAAGAATTCTACCTTCCATTTTTGAATAATAATGTGGTTTCCTTCATAAGTGCCCTTCATCAAGTTGAGGAATTTTCACATTATTTTAGATTTCTGCATTTTTCTTTTTATAATAAAAGTAGTAAGAGTTTGTAAAAAGCTTTTTTTTAAGTTTATTTATTTATTTTGAAAGAGAGGGAGAAAGTGGGAGAAAGAGGGAGAAAGAGGGAGAAAGTAGGAAAGGTGAAGAGAGAGAGAATCCCAAGCAGGCTCCACACTGACGGTGTGGAGCCAGCATGGGGCTCAAACTCACAAACCCATGAGATCATGACCTGAGCTGAAATCAAGACTCAAAGGCTTAACCCACTGAGCCACTCAGGATCCCCTGTCAGAGGCTTTTTATAAATCAATGAGATGATCGTATTCTTTTTTTTTTTAACGTTTATTCATATTTTGAAAGACAGAGAGAGACAGAGCGTGAGCAGGGGAGGGGCAGAGAGAGAGGGAGACACAGAATCCGAAGCAGGCTCCAGGCTCTGAACTGACAGCACAGAGCTTGACCGGGGCTCGAACTCACAAACTGCGAGATCATGACCTAAGCCAAAGTCGGACGCTTAACCGACTGAGCCACCCAGTCACCCCGAGATGACCATATTCTTTTCCTTGATTCTGTTTAAGTGGCTTATGACATTGGTTGCTTTTTGCATATTGAACCATCCTTGTATTCCTAGGATAAATCCTATTAAGTCCTGCTATACGATTATATTATTAGGTAGCTGGATTTGGTTTACTGACATTTTGTTGGTTATTGTTGCATCTATATTCATAAGAAATATTGGCCTGTAGCTTTCATTTCTTGTAATGTCTTTATCTGGCTTTCTTATTGAGGTAATATTGACCTCACAGAATGCGGTGGTGATATCCTACTTGCTGTTTCATGGGCTACTTCAATGTAAAGATACATTTTAAAAATCCAATTTGGGGAAATTCTAGCCTTTATTTCTTCAAATACTCTTTCTGCCTCTTCTTTCTTCTCTCCCTCTGGAACTGTCATTATGCAAATGTTGGTACACTTGATGGTGATCCACAGGTCTCTTAAGCTCTGTTCGGCTTGTCTTCATTCTTTTTTTTCTCTGTTCCTCACACTGATTAACTCATTTGAAATATTTTGAAATTTGCTAATTCTTTTTTCTTCCTAATCAAATAATGATCAAACTCTCTAGTAAAATTTTCATTTCAGTTGTATTTTCAGCTCCAGAACTGATATGTAGTTCTTTTATGATCATTTCTGTATCATTATTGATATTCTCTAAAGCTGAGACATAATTATCCTGGATTCCTTTAGTTCCTTCAGTATATTGAAGACAGTTGATTTATTATTTTTTTTAATTTTTTTTCAACGTTTTTTATTTATTTTTGGGACAGAGAGAGACAGAGCATGAACGGGGGAGGGGCAGAGAGAGAGGGAGACACAGAATCGGAAACAGGCTCCAGGCTCCGAGCCATCGGCCCAGAGCCTGACGCGGGGCTCGAACTCACGGACCGCGAGATCGTGACCTGGCTGAAGTCGGACGCTTAACCGACTGCGCCACCCAGGCGCCCCTGAAGACAGTTGATTTAAAAATCTGTGTCCAGTACAATTTTTACTGTGTCCAATAAGTGTAATGTCATGCTTCTTCAGGAAGTTTCTGTTAATTTCTTTTTTTTCCCCCTGTGGATGGGATATACTTTCTTGTTTCTCTTCATATTTCAATTTTTGTTGAAAACTGAATATTGTGAATATATAGTGTGCTAACTTTGGGAATTCAGATTCTTCCAACTCAGGTTTTTGCTTTTATTGTTTTGTTTGTTGTAGATTGTATTTGTTTGTTTCATGAGTTTTCTAAACTATTATTATTGACTATATGCTTTGTGTGTGGTGTCTCATGCCTCTGTTGTAGCTTGAGGTCACTTACCTGCTTGTCACCTACCTGTTTCCATAAACACTATAGATGAGTCATTTTCATGATTTGACATTTATTTGGTTGTTATACCTTTTGGTATTTTCCATATATCTGAAACCAAGTTTCTTCTGATAGTTTGGCTTATTTTTTGTTTTTCTTTTGTTTAGCTAGCGTTTCTGTGGAGTTACAGACCCTTGGAATCCTTACTCTTCCATTTTTTGTGCCTTTCTCTCATAAAGACACTGGATATTGCCTTTAGGGTCCGAAAATGAACCCATGATAATCTACCAAGTTTATGCCCTTAAGTTAACCATAATTGCAAAGTCTTTGCTATATGGAAAGCGTAACACATTCCAGTTGACAAGATCTCATGTTTGGCAGTGACTATTCAGTGTACTACAGATTTGTTTCCCACATATGATAGTACAAGTTCATAACACAGGTTGTCTGGAAAGGGGTAGGTTCTCTCCATGTCAATACTCAAAAAGACAGTTAGGTAGTTTCTACTTAATTAAATGTATACTTACTATCTGACCCACCAATCTAACTCAGAGATAATTACCCAAATGAAATTAAAATCTAGTTCATGAAAAAATAGGCAAATGTTTAGATATACTTTATTCCTAATTCTGAGATACTAGATGGGACACAAGTGTCCCCCAACTGGGAAACACATAAATAACCTGTAATGTCCATATAATGGAATATAACCAGCAATGAAAAAAAATTACTACTGATATATTATGGGTCAAATTGTGTCTCCTAAATTTTATATGTTGAAGTCCTAACTCCTAGTACCTCAGAAGATGATCTTGCTCAAAAATAGGGTCACTACAGATGTAATAATTAAGATAAGGTCCTACTGGAACAGAATGGGCTTCCAAGTCATTATGACTGGTGTCTTTATAAAAATGGAAAACTTGGGGAGACATACACACAAGGACAACACCATGTGAAGATGAACACAGAGATCAGGATGTGATAGCAGAAGACAAGGGATGCGAAAGATGGCCAGCAAACCACCCAGAAGCTAAGAGAAAAGTATGAAACAGATACTCCCTTACAGCTTTCAGAGAGAACCAACAGAACCACATTACTAGCAGCTTGATCTTAGATTTCTAGCCTCCAGAAATGTGAGATAACAAGTTTCTGTTATATAAGACATCCAGTATGTGGTAACTTTTTATGACAGCTCTAGGAAATTAATATAGCTAATATGGATGGGTCTCAAATGCACCATGCTAACTGGGAAAAGCCAGAATCAGAGGCTACATGTGCTAAGATTCTCTTTAAATGACCTTCCTACAAAAGCAAAGCAATATGGACAGAAAATGGTTTAGTAGTCACCTTAGGGCAGGAAGAGGGTTGATGGCAAAGAAGCTCAGAGATTTTGTTCAGATGATGGAACTCTTCTATATTGTGTTTGTGTTAGTGGTGGTGTGACTGGATAAATGTGACCCAGTTTGAACAGTTGTTCAACAACTACAATACTGAAAACTATAAATTTTACTGTTTGTAGATCACACTTTAATTAGAAAGCAGGGGGACGCCTGGGTGGCTCAGTCGGTTGAGCATCCGACTTCGGCTCAGGTCATGATCTCACAGTTTGTGTGTTCGAGCCCCGCGTTGGGCTCTGTGCTGACAGCTCAGAGCCTGGAGTCTGCTTCTGATTCTGTGTCTCCCTCTCTCTCTGCCTCTCCCCTGCTCATGCTCTGTCTCTCTCTCTCTCTCAAAAATAAATAAAACATTGAAATTTTTTGTAAAAAATTAGAAAGCAAGGAGACAGAGAAAACAAGTAATATAAAAACATGTGTGCACCCTCAACATATCCAATCAAGTCCCCATAGGAAAGCTAATTGATACTTTCCTAGAAAAGTGAGATAAGAGCTACAGATGCCCTCCTGAGGGACATCCCCAGAGAACTTATGTCTCTGTAATTCCCTCCTAATCCCCATGAAATAGCTTTTAAAACTCCCAGTATGTCTCAATGTGATCTCATTTCAAAAGGAGCAGACATGTGCTGAACCCCTTTGGCCATGATATATTTGTCTGAATGTTAGTAGTCATTAGTACATACACTTTCCTCCCATCGCCAAATCCTCACCTGAGGATTTGTCATGAACTTCCAATGATGGCCAGGGAACACGCCTCAAGATGAAAATTATATTCATTGACTTTAGAATGATAACCCCTCGGACAGGCATGTCATAGAACCTGTTTCACAGACAAATTTCTCGAATCATGCAGGAGAAGTAATTTTCTGCTTCATTTTAGAGATAAGAAGGTACACAAAGATTGCATCGTGGATTCGGCACTTCAACATAGGTTCCTGGCTCCATGTCACATTCTTCCCTTCATCTTTATTTACCTTAAACATGTTGGAACTATTTGACTAGTACCTGATAAAGACTATCTCTCACAGTATGTATTCATCATCCCATGGCTGAATTTCTGATTCCAAGCTAACTCTTCAGGATTGACTGTTCCTTCTTTCCCAGCAGCAAGGTAAGCTTCTATGTCCTATATACACTTTCAGTGAGAAATGTAATTCAAGCAAAACCAATAGGGCATCTACACATACTATGAATTATTTAAGCACAGAAATAAATTTCTTTTTTTAATATGAAATTTATTGTCAAATAGGTTTCCATACAACACCCAGTGCTCATCTCAACAGGTGCCCTACTCAATAACCATCACCCACCCTCCCCTCCCTCCCACCCCCCATCAACCCTCAGAATATTCTCAGTTTTTAAGAGTCTCTTATGGTTTGGCTCCCTCCGTCTCTAACTTTTTTTCCCCTTCCCCTCCCCCATGGTCTTCTGTTAAGTTTCTCAGGATCCACATAAGAGTGAAAACATATGGTATCTGTCTTTCTCTGTATGACTTATTTCACTTAGCATAACACTCTCCAGTTCCATCCACGTTGCTACAAAAGACCATATTTCATTTTTTCTCATTGGCACGTCTAAAGCAGTGGTTTGAGGCTAGACACATGTATCAAGACTTCCATCCGTGGGGAGTTTACTGATCATTGTGAAACATTATCATGCTGCTCTCCTAAAAGAGATTTTTAAAAAGATGGATAGGTGTGCTCTGATTGAGTAGCTGTTAATTTTATCTTGTTCACTATCTGTTGAAAGAATTAAGGAGGACAGCAGTGAACCAATGATTATCAGGGGACAAATGTCCTTCTAAAGGCATCCAAGTCAAATGAAAAGATTAAAAATACGATTCCTACACAAGATGACATTCAAGTAAACAATTTCAAAACATGTAATTGGCCAAAACACAGATCTTCAGGCTAAAGACCAACAAACTAGAAACTTCTACCCAGTGATCCCTGCAATTCGACTGTGGGATAAAAATAAAGAGAGAAAGAATGAGTTTAAGAAAGGGGACAATTTCAACACAAACTAAAACATGGATCTTAAGAAAGAAATGAAGCAAAAGAATGGCTCCCATGAGGTAGCCGAAACAGCCACTCATGTAGGCAGAGGACAGACAGACTGAGAAACACTGAAGGCACAGAAGAGCCCAGGAAACCAACCGAGTGTGTGATATAAAGCATATTGAAGAGGGATGCCAGCAGACCACTCAACCACGCTGAGCTTGTGTGTCACCCCAGACCTTTCTTAAGCCAACAGAGAGGCTATCATCCCATCCTACTAAGAATACTATCCCTTACACTAATCAGGTTCTACTAAATACTCCTCATTTTGCTCACTTTGATTTTTATATTATTATATACTACCTCATTTAATTCTTACAGTGGTCTTACAATAATACCTTGAGTGAAGTCTCATTACTATTTTCATTTTGTAGATGAAGAAAACTGGGAGTTAGGTTCGGACTAAAGACTCCTCAGTGGTGAATGCTAAGACTGACATGAACCTGGTCCCAGAGCCCAAGCTTTATACTCAATGCCGTGCCCTCCCCAGACTGCCTCTGCTGGTTGTCCGAGCCCCTACTGCTACAGTGATGATACCACATGCACCATGGATGTATCTCTTGGTTCTGTCACTGTGAAACCCCAAACACTGAGTTTATGACATGGGAGAAAGACTGATCATGAATTAAGTTAAATTCAATGTGATTTAAATTCAGGTGAGACCAGTGGACTTGGGAATCACTCCACCCGAGCACTAAGTTTGGCTTTGGCGATAATAATTTTGTAAACTTAAATATACATTACTCAAGCTCTGTGCTTCACACGTTAAATGGGGATAACGAGTAATCAATCTCATAGATTTGTTGAGAATAATAACTGAATATTCATACAAAGTGTCTAGAGATTTTTCTGGCACATAAGGACCATAGATATAAGCATTTGCTAGGCTGAGAAAAACTGAATTGGTATATAGATTCATTCAAGATGATTCATCATAATCAAGAAATTACATTTTCTACACCACTGTTTACAAATTCACAGAATTGAAAAGTTGGAAAATAATTCATGGATATCTTTCAGTTTTAACAATGTCAAACTCTACAGATAATTTGTGCCTTAACTTTTATTGTCTAGTCCATACTTTAAATCTGGAGAAACCTGTGAGTAAAAACTATTGCTATAATGAAATATTGTGTACATATGTGTGTGTATACACAAACAATATGGAATGAATTTCGCTTCAATCTCTCATTTGTTTATGACTTTGTTTCTTTATTTCTTATCACTACAGGGCATCTTGTGATTCCCAAAGAACACCATGAAGAACAACACAGAAGTGACTGAATTCATCCTGCTGGGACTAACCAGTGACCCAGAACTGCTGGCCCCCCTCTTTATCATGTTCACCCTCATCTACCTCATCAATGTGGTTGGAAACCTGGGGATGATGGTGCTGATCCTCTTGGACTCTCGTCTCCACACTCCCATGTACTTTTTCCTCAGTAACCTGTCTCTGGTGGACTTTGGTTACTCTACAGCTGTCACTCCCAAGGTCCTGGTTGGATTACTTATAAGAGACAAGGTCATCTCCTACAATGCGTGTGCTGCTCAGATGTTCTTTTTTGCAGCCTTTGCCACCGTGGAGAGTTACCTGTTGGCCTCAATGGCCTATGACCGCTATGCAGCGGTGTGCAAACCCCTCCATTACACCACCACCATGACGACAGGTGTGTGTGCTCGTTTGGCTATAGGCTCCTATGTTTTTGGTTTTCTGAATGCTTCTGTGGATGTTGGAAACACATTCCACCTCTCCTTCTGTAAGTCCAATGTGATCCATCACTTTTTCTGTGATATTCCTGCAGTTCTCTCTCTCTCTTGTTCTGATAGACATGTCAGTGAGCTGGTTCTTGTTTTGGTAGCAAGCTTCCACATCTTTTTTGGTCTTTTGGTTATTTTGATCTCTTACCTGTTCATATTTATCACCATCTTGAAAATGCCCTCAATAGAGGGATACCTGAAAGCTATATCCACCTGTGCTTCTCACTTCACTGCAGTCTCCATCTTCTATGGGACAGTCATGTTTATGTACTCCCAGCCAACCTCCAGCCATTCCATGGACACGGACAAAATTGTATCTGTGTTCTATACTATGGTCATTCCCATGCTAAATCCTGCGGTGTATAGCCTGAGGAACAAAGAGGTCAAGAATGCTTTCAAGAAGGTTGTTGAGAAGGCAAACCTGTCTCTAAGCTTCACCTCCTAGGGTTGTAGAATCCACAGTGACCTACCTTCACTCCTGTCTGATCTTCTCCCTGCATTAACTCGCAGTTTACAGCCCACATTGCACTTAAATTACTGCTGTGATACTTTCCTCTTCAAAAGTCTCTCACTAAAAAAGAAGATAAAAAAGAAGATAATCCAGTCGTGTAATATCTGGATGAGAATAGCCATGAAGACCTTAAAGTGTTTAGAGCACTCTTGTCATGAACCTTAATTATATGTGATTTATTCACCTGTTCACATTTTTTCCACCACACGCCAATGCAAGTGTGTGTGTAAAACGCAGCTCAAACCCATGAAGGGAAGTGTATGCAAGGGTCCTCTATGTGCACATACACTCAAGAGGGGAAATTTGTTAAAAGAGGTAGCTGGAGTATGGCTAGTTTTTAATAAGAAAGTCAAAATAACTGTAGAGCAGAGTATAAATTAATGTTCAGCATTTTTAATTTTTTTTTCTAGTTTAAAAAAACAATTCTAAGAGTCCAAAATGAAGAAAACCATAACATGGATTTTTTAATAAAAGTATGTGCTTTTTTGTTGGAACATTTTTTTTTCAGAGCTACATATCTGTAAAATCTTGAAGGAGTTCATCTTTATGTCTTCAGAAAGTCATTTGGTAGAAGAAGTATGGTGACATGATAACTTTCAAATGCAAGAAGACCAGAGTATCAGAAAAGGGGATCGAATGATAATAGAGCAGTTTCTCAATTTTTCTGTAAGAACCCCAACTGTGTAAGATACATGCACTGAGTAGTGATAATGTTAGCTATTTTTCTCTCTGGAAATACTATGAAATGGCTCGTGTCTCTCACACAGGGATACTTTAGTTTCCTATGAGCTACGTCATGTCCTGCTGCTTTCCTTCTTCCTCCGTCCTCCTCCCTCACACTGAGCTCCCTACTGTCCCCGGACAATCCAAACTCATTCCTGCCTCAGGGCCTTTGTACATGCTGTCGCCAATGCTCAGAAAGCTCCCTCACTTCCCTCAGGTCTTTCCTTAAATTTTACTGTACCATAGTCACCCCACCCCTATGGACACTGTTCCCAACTTACTTAATCCATCATAGTTCTAATCAGCACTCAGCTATTTCTATTTATTTGTCCCTTTTTTATTCACTTACCTTTCTAGAATGTACACTGCCTAAGAAGGGTACCTTTGTCTTCACTACTAACAACTTCATCCTCAACATACAGCCTGTTTCACACTAATTTCTCAGTAAACATTTGTTAAATTACTCAATCAATTAAACTCTGAGCCCAACAGTTGATATATTTGATAATTTGGCTCATTACCTATTATATAATTCTTTAGAAAAGAATTTTAGAACATTTTATAAGACATAACTAGTTTTTCTTCTATTTTCTCACTCACTACTTATATTCCCCACTTTTGGAAAAAGTCATGTTTTCAAAACTATATTGCCAGATGGATAATATATAACATCTTTTAAATTAAAATTATCTCATGAAATGGCAAAGAATACATGAAATTAATTCTACCTACTAAATCACACAAAGTATATATACTTTCTCAATTAATAGAGCTTTAGAGTAAGTCATGAAATCAGGTAAGGAGTATATTTCAACTTTATTCTTTTCAAATACTACTTTAAGTATTCTAGTAGATTTACCTCTTTCTATAAATTTTTCAATCAGCTTACTAATATTTCCAAAATTCTTCCTCACATTTTGATTGAGATTAAGTTGAATCTGTAAATCAGCATGAGGAAATTGGCATATTAAAGTCTCCTAACCCATGAACATGATCTTCCTCTCCTCCCGTATAGCCTTTACTTGATTCTTTTCATTGGCATTTTTCATCTTCTACATTCTAGTATTTCACATATTAAGTTAGATTATACCTAATTGCAAATTAATGACCAAAGGGGCTCTGCACACAGTCCACTCCCTCTACAGTGATATCATGTGGGACCATGTTGGGATTTCAGAGGCTAATGACTGGGTAGAGACTTTTAGAGACCTGGAGTTCTCAGAGGAACAGGACCCCTTTGGGGACATCCAGAGGTCCTCAGCTGATCTATCTACAGAAGAAACTTAACTGAGTCTAGGGACTTTGCTTGAGTTGTTAAATGAGCACACAGATACATTTGGCTTACATTGTCATAAGTTCTATAAAATAAAGTTCATACATTTCAGTATGCTCGTTCCTGAGAGTTTGGATAAATGTATACAGTACATCACCCAGATCAGTATACAAAACAGTCCCATTCATCCGAAATTGTCTCCTGCTTCCTTTATGGTTAACCCCTCTCATCCCCCAGCTTCTCATAACCTCTGATCTGCTGACCCCCTCATATAGTTTTGCTTTTCAAATACAACATGCAACCTCCTGAGTCTGGCCTCTTTCCCTTAGCATAATGCAATTAAGATGCACGCATTTCCTTGCCTGTAACAGTAGTAGGTTCCTTGTCGTAAAGTTCTTTATTGAGATGTAACTTACATACCACAAAACATACCAAAGTATGCAATGCGCTGGTGTTTAGTACTTTTACAAACTTGTCCAATCGTCACCCTGGTTAATTGTTGAAGACTTCCATCACCTCACAAAGAAACTACATACCCAACCATCAGTCAAGGTCCATTGTCCTACAACCTCCCACCAGCCCTAGGAAACCACCAATTTACTTTCTGTCTCTGTAGATTGGCCTGGTCTGTATATTCCCATCATCCGTTACATCGTAATGGGATCATTTTTGACCGACCTCTTCCACTTGTCATGATGGTTTTGAGGTTTATTCATATTGTAGCAAGTACTGGTACTTCATTCCTTTTTGTTGCCTAGAAACACTCCTTTGCAAGCATAAACCACACTTCGCTTATTCACTCATCACTTGATGGACCTCTGGGTACAGGTAGTGCTGGTGTTTTAGGTATGGGCGGCTGGTGTGTGAGGAAGGCACGAACACAGATCTGGGGTCAGGTGTGTGGGCATTCCCGTGGCAAGGGAAGCTCCAGGATCTCAGCTGCAGGTGCTTGTGCACTGTCTGTGCAGTTGAAGTAACTATCAAATAATGCAGAACGAAATTAAACAAGACCCAAATAAGTTGAAAGATATCCCACGTTCATGAGAAGGAAACTTCAGTTTTAGTTTACGACATCACTGAGACCCAAAGGGATCCAGAAATTACACAGAATTCCTTTCAAAATTCCAGTAGCCTTTTTTGGCCAACACTAAATTGCCAACCTTAAAATTCATGTGGAATTGGAAAGGGCTCAAAATTGCCAAAGCAATCTTGGAAAACGAAGTCAGAGAAATCACACTTCTTGATTTTAAAACTTACTACAAATTTATAGTAATAAAAACAGCGTGGTACTGATGTAAGTGATGGGTCACGGGGTTCCACTCCTGAACCAATATTGCACTGTATGTTCACTAACTTGAATTTAAAAAAATAAGTTAAAAAAAGATAGACTAACCAATCAATGGAGTAGAACTGAGAGTTCAGAAATATACCCATATATATGCAGCCAATTGATTTTTGCCAGGATGACAAGCCCTTTGAAGGTGGAAAGAACAGCCTTTCAGCAAATGATATGAGACAACTTGATTTTCATACATAAAAAATAAAAGTTGTATCCTTACTTCACATTATATACAAAAAGGGAACTCAAAACGGATCAATGACCTAATATAAAAGCTAACCCATACATTTTTAAAGGAAAACATAGGGTTAAATTTTCAGGACTTTAGATTTAACTACAGGTTTTTAAATATGACATCAAAAGCTTAAGCAATAAGAACAAATAAAGTAATAAAACTTCATCAAAATAAAAAAAACGTTGAATATCAAAAACACCAAGAAAGTGAGAAAACAATCCACAGGATGAGGAATGTATTTGCAAATCACACCTCAGATAAAGATTTGATATTTAGAATGTATAAAGAGCTCATACGACTCAAAAATGAAAAAAACAAAGAACACAATTTAAAAATAGATAAAAGACTTTAATATACATTTCTCCAAAAAAGATACACAAATAATCAATAAGCACATGAAGAGATGTTCAAACTCATTAAGATTGACATTTAAATACATTAATTTAAGAAATGTAAATTTTTAAAAAAGAAATGTAAATCAAAATCACAGTGAGATACTACTTTACACACGCTAGAAAGGCTATGTTTTTTAAGACCATATATATTTTTTTAATTTTTTAATGTTTATTTTTGCGAGAGACAGAGTGTGAGTGGGGGAGGGGCAGAGAGCGAGGGAGACACAGAACCCGAAGCAGGCTCCAGGCCCGGAGCTGTCAGCGCAAAGCCCGATGCAGGGCTTGAACCGGCGAACCGCAAGATCGTGATCTGAGTTGAAGTCAGACGTTTCACCGACTGAGCCACCCGGGTGCCCCAAGACTATATATTTTTTAAAGAAAACAATAAGTGTTGAGGATGTGGAGAAGTTGGAACAGTCACTGTGGAAAACCATTTGATATGTCCTCAAAATATAAAACATACAAATACCATATGACTTAGAAATTCTATTCATAGGCATATATTCCCCAAAATTGAAAACAGGTACTCAGACACTTGTATTCCAATGTTCATTGCAACATTAATCACAACAGCCAAAAAATGGAAACAATGCAACTGTCCATCAGGAGATGAATGCATAAATAAAATATATCCTGGGTGGCTCAGTCAGTTAAGTGTCCAACTCGATTTCAGCTCAGGTCATGAGCTCACAGTTCATGGGTTTGAGCCCCATGTCGGGCTCTGTGCTAAGCATGAAGCTTACTTGAGATTCTCTCCCCCTCTCTCTCTCTCTCTGCCCCACCCCAACTCACATGTTCATTATCTCTCTCAAAATAAATGACTAAACATTTAAAAAGGAGGTAATAAATGATAAGGGGACTAGTATTCAAGGATCTATTAAAAAGAAAGACACGTAGACAACAAAACACGAATAGTTTATTATATGTCGTGTTAGGCAGGAAAGACTATGTGACATGCAGTAGCAAATCGGCCCCCAAGTCCAGCGATTTAACACAGCAAAGATTTATTTCTTACTTCTGCTATTACGTGTGTGTCACAGGTTATCCAGAAAAGAAGTCTCTCTGCATGTGTTCATTCAAACACCCGGGCCAATGGAGGCTTTGCCATCTGTAGCTACCTTCTCTGGAACATGCTGCCTCCTCCGCCACCATGGTAGGTGGGAGGCATTACATACTTGTGCACTGGCTTGTCTATACTTCAACCCAGAAATGACACACATCATACTTCTTCTCCAGCCCGTTACTTAGAACTAGCTGGTGGCTCCACCTAGCTGCAGGGGGGGCAAGGAAGTGTGGGGAACAGACGTAATGTTTGTGTACTGCTAATTTCGGGCCACGGAATGTATCATTGCTTACTGATGATAAAATAGTAACACTTAAATTGATTGATCTCTTTTTTTAATGTTTTTTAAGTTTGTTTACTTATTTTGAGAGAGAGAGAGAACAGGGGAGGGGCAGAGAGAGAAGGAGAGAGATAGAATCCCAAGCAGGTTTCCTCACTGTCAGCGCAGAGCCCAAGGTGGGGTTCGAACTCACAAACCAGGAGATCATGACCTGAGCTGAAACCAAAAGTTGGACGCTTAACCGACTGAGCCACCCAGGAGCCCTAAATTGATCTCTTGATATGTGCTAGACATCTCATTTAATCTTTAGGACTGTCCTATGAGGGATGTATAGTATTATCCTTGTGTTTATAAGTGATACTTTGAAGCTTTGAAAGACTGAATACCTTGGCCAAGGTTACCCTGCAACCGAACCAGAACTTGAAGACAAGCCCCATGACTGCTCAGCTCAAACTTGGCAGCAGCTAAACTGGACTGCATTGATAAAGGAGAGATAATTCCGCCTGGTGTTTGTGGTTACAGATGACTATGTGGGGGAAAGAATGGATCCATATCCTTAGTTCTAAACATAGGGAGGGAACTCCCCCTAAATATCCCCAAAGCAGCTCTGCACTGGTAAGAAAAATGGGTATTTTGTTAAAAAAAAAAAATTCCTAGGGACGATTGTAGGCCTTTCAGAAAAATGTAGCTATTGGTATGCCTGGGTGGCTCAGTTGGTTAAGTGTCTGACTTCAGATCAGGTTATGAGTTCACAGTCCGTGTGTTCGAGCCCCGAGTCAGGCTGTGCTCAGGCAGTGCAGAGGCTGCTTGGGATTCTCTCTCTCCCCTCTCTTTCTGCCCCTCCCCCACTCACACTTTCTCTCTCTCAAAAATAAATAAACTTAAAAACCAAAGATGTAGCTATGAGAAAGCTTGCGTGAGAGTCCTGACGTCACCTAAGCCAAGATTTTGGTGAGGTTTATATTTTTGTTGCCTGGCGTGGCTGTGGCACCACTGATTTGCTGACTGGGGGCTCCTCTCCAAGCTTTCATTCCCCCGTGTCTTCAAAAGCACTCTCAGCTCAAATACACACAGACATTATCTGATGGCTCCTATTAGGTTCAGGTCAGAAGGACCAACCCTGGATCTGGAGCCTCCTGAGATATCCACTCTCATGACACTAAATGTCCCCCCTGTGATTTATGGGGTGAAAAGGTCATTGACTTGGCCCTGGTATTTGTAGGAGCACAAGCCCAAGCGATGTTCTAGAACACAGCGCTCCACAGGTGGGGAAGGAGCTTCTCCAGCATGATGCTTTCCTGGATGTGGACTTCTGGTCAAGAGTGTGGCCATGAAGGTTTTCCATACTCCCTGCCTTGCACCCTCCTTTGTCTGTTCCCAGAGCAAAAGTAAGTAACAAGAAAACACACAACCATAACCAATTAGAATGAAAAGGGGCTGTAGGAGATCCAATTGTGTTAATTTCACAAATGAGGAAAACAAAGCCCAAAGAGGTGAAATGGCTCGATCATAGACCCCTTGTTAGCTATAGCTCACCATTCTTTCCACTGATTGCAATCGGATACCTTGAATGAATGATTGAGGTCATAGAGTCATAAAGGGAGACCGTACCTCCTGATCTCTTTTATTTAGAACATGCTAGAAGAGTAGCAGTGCAAATATCATAGCTCCCTTTCTGAATCTCAGGGGTTGTAGAATTTCAACATCTGTTTGGGCATCTCGAGTGAAGAGTCATTTCTTGTAGCGTCAAAGTTGGAACTTTCAATATTATTGGCTGAATTTCCCTCAGGAACTGAGAGATGAGATAGACAATGGAAAGTAATGACTCAGATGGCTTGACTGAAGTGTTAGCATCTTTTATGCTTTTCAAAAAACTCCCGTGTTTCCTGTCACATCAGAGCAGGAGAGTAGCCTGCAAGGGAGAGGCACAGGGTTTTGCATCTTGTGAATTAAGAAGATACAGCCAGCAGCAGGTCTATACCCAACTGATTTTCAACAGAAGTAGAATCAGAATTGGGCTTGTATTTGTGGTACAATCATACCCACACCCCTACACCTCAAACTCCCGGATCAAAAAGAGCTGTTTTGTGTTCTGTTTGTACCTACAGACAGTATAGATAGGGAATTTGCTCAAGATGTTGGCCATTCTTGGTACATCAATGGGATACAGAAATTAACTTTTTTCAAGATAAATGTAATTGGGTTCCCATGTTTGTGCATTTGGGCCAAATCTGGCAACTCTAACAAGCACAGACATTGAGAAATTGAGGAACCATTCTTGGGAGCAAGTAACTTCATCATCAGTAGGGTGTTCTGGCATATTCTGGGCACTTCCATGATCATTCTGTAATATTTTATACACACTTTTATACAAGCACTTGTCACTTTTGGGGGATAATTTCCAGAGCCGGCTGACTCTATGCCTTTAAAAAGTCAGGAATGGAGTCATTCATTTTGTAATACCAGCTGCTGGCACAGAGGTGGCTTATGTGCAAAGCCAGCTATTGGGGGGAGGGGGGGAGAACAAAAGGGAATTAACACTGTACACTTGGCATGAGCCAGGCATCATGTTAGTAGGGCTCCCTAAATCACTTAATTTCATCTTTTCAGCTGTATAAAATAGATACATTGGGAACTACATGAACTGGGTGTTTCACAGAAAATGAACTGAGGTTTGCAGAGTATAAGTAATGTTCCCAAGGTCACATCGCATCCAGGGTGCTAATCACCGAGTAACGTTTTATCTATTATACTTGGTGTAAATAGTCACCTTAGGCTCTTCTTCTTAAGGGTTGTAATATGTCTATAACCTAACCCATTTTTCCCTCTCTTTCCTTTAGAGTTCTACCAATTACTTTTTTTTAAATATGAACTTTATTGTCAAATTGGTTTCCATACAACACCCAGTGCTCATCCCAAAAGGCGCCCTTCTCAATGCCCATCACCTACCCCCCCCTCCCTCCCACCCCCCATCAACCCTCAGTTTGTTCTCAGTTTTTAAGAGTCTCTTATGCTTCGGCTCCCTCCCTCCCTCTCTAACCTCTTTTTCTTTCTACCAATTACTTTTGCACATCAATCCCTAATTGAGATTTTGATTGTGCCATGGATTTTGCTAATTACTAAGACCTATCTGCCTATAATTATCTATTTATACTATTGAGCTTACCAATTCATACTTTTGTCCATGATGTTTCTTCTGCCTGGTATACTAATAGTGGAGGAGACAGCTTGAATTACTTGAGTTCTTGCTGTGTAACTGACGTTATTTTAAGTGTTTTTGCATGATCTAAGTAATTCTATTCACCTACCTCAAAGGATGAAAATTGTTACCATTCCCGCCTGAGAGATCAGGAACCTGAAATACAGGAAGTTTGATTAACTCGACCCACTATTTTGAAAAAGTTGCTTAATGTTATGGATTTTAGACAATATTGCCTGAGTTCAAATCCCCAAGTATACCTACCAGATTTGCTACTTAGGCAAGTAACTTACTTCTTTAAGCCTCAGTTCCTTTTGAAGTACAAAGCGAGTCATAATAGAGCTTGCCTCCCAGAGTTGCTAAATGTACTCAATGCGTTAATATGTGTGAACGGCTTAGAACGGTTTCCTGACACAAAGTAAGTACTACAGAAGTATTGCTATTATACGAACTAATAATTCTCATATGTCTGGAATCTCCAAAACCACAACTCAGGTGTAATCATCTCCAGAGAGGTTTCCTGAGAGTCTGTGTTGGGCTTACCATACATCTTGGAAGTATATCTACTTCCAAAGTGCCCTGGGCATACATAACCTCTGCTTTAGAAATACGTTCTGTTGAACATATCTTTGGGATAATAGGTCTCTCCCACTAGATTATTCTTAAAGACGGGGCTGTATCATGCCCTTCCTTCAATATGAAGGATTTTTAATCTAGGAGAAATGTATGTGATGGATTCCAGAGTCAGAAGGGTCTCTGGGGTTGAGAGGGCTTCTCATACTGTAACCATGGCAGCCACAGTAAGCTGTTAGCTAAACTGCCACTGGAGGTGAGGACAACCAGACACACACATAACATGGATGGACATCCACGGCTTGGTCAACGGTACAAAGTCCCTAGGTGAAAATGAAAGTAACACTTTCACCTCCCCCACACTCTCCCTTCCACGAATAAAGCAAAGACATCAGTGGTGGTCAGAGATGGAAAACATCAACCTAGGAGAAAAATAAGGACCGTGACATAGAGAGAAAACAACGAAAGTTTCGCTTCAACCTTTTGAAAAGCTGTTACTTCTTTTTTAGAGTTACTGAAAGACACCAATATCACTAAGCATGTGCCAGAAATCATGACGTTTCCTTCAGGGGCCAACGGTTGAAGTGGAGCAGCCAAGTGAGGACCCTCATGAATTAGAAAGTGAAGAGTGGGTGTCCCGAAAGCAGGATCCCAAATCACTGTACATCTTCAGCTATTATGAGCAAGTCAGTGAAGGATCCCGCAGAGAGAAGTGTGTTTGATGAGGCTTGCCATTGCATGTACCAGTGACTGACAAAATGCTTCTTTTCTCTTCCTTTTTGTTGATTAAGCTTTCACGAACTTGGAATAAGAGTGCTTGCAAGATACGGCAAGTAGTGAGAGTCCTGTTGGTTTAGTGTAATAGAGGATGCCGTACAACAGACAAGCTGAAATGTGCCTCCAGAGTCATAACACCGTCCCCTGTGGCGGCCATCAGCAAGGACATGTCAGTGTCCTTCCACATAACTTCTAGATGAACGGCTTCGCTCAACTCACCCCCACCCAGTGTGCAGTCCAGCTTGCTGCCTGTGGGTTCCTGCCTTTGACAGAGAGCTGACACACGTGGGCCAGAGACACCATTCACAGTCAGTGAATGACCGACGGCCATCAAATAGCATTATCTTGTGTTTGCTCATCTTGTCATAGACGTCTCTCGTGATTCCCAAAGGACTTTGATGGAGAACATTTCAGAGGTGGTGGAATTCATTCTTGTGGGGCTCACGGATGCCCTGGAGATGCAGGTCCCTTTGTTTACCATCTTCACTGTCATTTACCTCATCATTCTGGTTGGGAACGTTGGAATGATCGTGTTGATTCTGTTGGACTCTCGTCTTCACACTCCCATGTACTTCTTCCTCAGCAACCTCTCCCTCGTGGACTGCGTTTATGCCTCGGCTGTCACTCCCAAGGTAATGGTGGGGTTTCTCACAGGAGATAAGATCATATCCTACAATGCATGTGCTGCGCAGATGTTCTTCTTCTCAGCCTTTGCCACTATTGAAAGTTTCCTTCTGGCCTCAATGGCCTTTGACCGCCATGCAGCCGTGTGCAAACCCTTGCGTTACACCACCACCATGACAAGTGTTATGTGTACCTTACTGGCCACTGGATCCTACATCTGTGGACTCTTGCAGTCTTCCATCCATGTTGCCTTCACTTTCCACCTCTCTTTCTGTCATTCCAATGTAATTAATCACTTTTTCTGTGACATTCCCCCAATGCTGTCTCTCTCTTGCTCTGATATCTACATGAATGAGATTGTGCTCTTCACATTGGCAGGAGCCAATGTCTTTTTCACCCTCTTGGTTATCTTGAACTCTTATCTGTTCATTTTTATTGCTATCCTGAGGATGCGCTCAGCTCAGGTACAGAAGAAGGCTTTCTCCACCTGTGCATCCCACCTTACCACTGTTTCCATCTTCTATGGGACAATCATCTTCACGTACTTACAGCCAAGTTCTAGTCATTCCATGGACACAGACAAAATGGCGTCCGTGTTCTACACCATGGTCATCCCCATGCTGAACCCTTTGGTCTACAGCCTAAGGAACAAAGAGGTCAAGGGTGCATTTCAGAAGGTGGTTGGAAAAGCAAAGTCTTCATTGGGTTTAGCCTACTAATTAGAAATAGCATGCAAACCATATGACGACACTTCTCTTGGACTTCTAGTATCTAAGAATATATTTTTTAATTCTTTCCCGTCTTTCATTTCTCTGAGTAGTTCCCTCCCAAACGAGACTGGTTTTGTTCATACTTTGGGATTGTGATTGCATAGGACAAAAATTGGATATCTTTTACCAGAAAGAGGATAGTGCTTCTATCTTAAAACGAAGATTACAAGCCTAGATACTTTGAGATCCCACACTACATTGGTCTAAAGTGATTTGCAGGTAAACCTCATAAGTGTGTGATACCAGAGTTACATTTGTAATTACTAAAACTCAAAATAACTCTATGATTTTTGTACATAGTACAGAGATATGGTTCTCGGACATTCATTCTCTTAAGAATTACCTTGAGGGTTGCCTGGGTGGCTCAGTCACTTAAGCGTATGACTTCAGCTTAGGTCATGGTCTCACAGTCCGTGAGATCCATGAGGTCTGTGAGTTCAAACCCCACATCAGGCTCTGTGCTGACAGCTCAGAGCCTGGAGCCTGCTTCTGATTCTGTGTCTCCCTCTCTCTCTGCCACTCCCTCACTCACCCTCTGTCTCTGTCTCTCTCAAAAATAAATAAACATTAAAAAAAAAAAAAAGAATTATCTTGAGAGCGGCTCCTGGGTGGCTCAGTTGGTTGAGCATCCCACATCAGCTCAGGTCACGATCTCATGGTTTGTGGGTTCAAGCCCCACATCAGGCTCTGTGCTGACAGCTAAGAGCCTGTAACCTGTTTTGGATTCTGTCTCTCTCTCTCCCTCTCTCTCTCTCTCTCTCTCTCTTTCTGCCCCTCGCCTGCTTGTGAGTTCTCCCTCCCTCTCACTCACACACACTCTTTCTCTCTCAAAATAAATAAATAAAACATTAAAAAAAAAAAAGAGTTACCTTGGGAGATGTTGAAATGCAGAATTCCAGGAGTTAATTCCAGATAATCTAATTTAGTATATTTCTCGTAGAGCCCAGAAATCTGTATAATTATCCACCATTATCCACATATACCTGGATCCTGAACTTAGCACAAATGCCAGTGGTGAGTATAGATAATGAGGGATACTATGTGAGTTTAATCTATTTAGTTCCTGAATTTCAGAGAGAAAAACAGAGTTCAGAGGGTGAAAATATACCCATCCCTATTCCTTACCTGTGTTCTAATAAAGCTCATATAAGAGAGTCTGGATAGGAAAGTCTGCCTACATTCTTAACAAGCTTCCCCTTTATTTCAGAAGAGGTTGGTGTGCAGGTTGCACTTTGAGAACTGTTTCCTGAGACCAGTGGTTCAAAAGCATCATTACAAGGCGAGCAGCATCAGCTTCGCCTAGCACTTTTTAGAAGGTGCCAATTATAGAAACCCCCACCCAGACTGACAGAACCAGAAACTCTAGGACTATAAGCCAGCTATTTGCATCTTAGCCAGTCCTTCTGGTGATTCCAAAGCATACTTAGGTTTGAAAACCATTGGATGCAACCCAGAAACACTAACCTAGAACAGTAGTTCTCAACCTTGACTGCACATAACACTAATCTAGAGGAGATTTTTTTAAATACTGCTGTCTGGATCCCAGCTCCAGAGTGTAGGATTTAATGCATCTAGGGACAAGACCTGAGCACCAGGAGATTGTCAAATGCAACCACTTCCCCAGAACCTGATACAAAGAGGGGACTGAGACTCCCCCCGCCAAAAAAGATGATATTTATTTATCATCTAGTGTCTACGCATTATTTGCATATGTGAGCTCATTCAGATCCCACACTACCTCTGAGGTGATCAGCCAGGTAGAGAGGAGGAAATGGAGGCTAAGACACAGGCAGATGGTGGCAAAGTGAGAACTTTGAACCCAAGCCTGTGGGACTCCAAAGCACACCCTCTCCAGTTTAGTTCCGCTAATAATCGTTTAACACCATAACACCACGTAGAGGGCATAAGGAATACTAAGATGAAGAATCATTCTCTTTTATCAAAGACCACGAGTCTTCTCAGTATAATACAATTATCTTTGTAATAAATCACTAGGACTCAAAGGGACATGAAGAGTCACAATAATATTGAGCTAGCATCTCCTTGAAACTGTTTAAATATCCTTTAATGTGGACATTCTGAAGACCCCAAATCCCCACTGCTCATCCAAGCTCTAAGTAGGAGGGTATTAAGCAACATAGGTTTTTGAGGTCATCAGGCATACGTAAAGAGGACAAGAGCCCATGAGCTCCGTCCATGCGTTGCTGCTACTTACAGTAAAACCCTTGCTATCTGGGAAGCCGTGTTATCCCTGTTTTCCAGAAGCTTCGTACTACACATTCAGTTGGATAAAGACACGCCGATGGGAATCCTGCGTGCTCCAGTGAACATCTTCGTTTAAGAAGGTGGAAGACCATGAACCTTAACATCCCATGTGCTCACCTTCATCAAATCCCAAGTGTCTCATCGCCTTACTGGGAAGAAATAGGAAAAAGGCAGTAAAGGGCGAATGTGTGCACAGAAAGCCTTCATTCCCTGACCTTTGAAGTCCTGGAGGGCTGGTGTGGGGGATTAGTCACAAGAGCTGTGCAGCACATTCAGCAGGCAGGTTTAGACGGTGATTTAACCACATCTAACACCCCGTGGTGGACAGCAATGGGATAATGTAGCAACTCATCTCCCAAATACACTTCCGTAACCTTTTAATAGAAACATGTAATAAATTTATACAATCAAAAGTTTCTGTCAGATTATTTCTGGGGATGGCAGCTGCTATAGACTGAACGTGTGCTCCCAAATCTCATATATTAAATGCTAGCACCCCATGTGATAGTAGTAAGAGATGGGTCTTTCAAAGGGGGCAGATTAGTCATCTAATGCATGTGATTAATGCTGTTAAAAAAGAAATCCCAGAGAGGTCTCTTGCCCCTTCAACCATGTGATGAAATAGCAAGACAGCTATCTGTGACCCAGGAAGCAGGCTCTCATCAGACACGGAATCTGCCAGCGCACTGACCTGAAACTTCCAGCCTCCAGAACTGTGAAAAATAAATTTGTTCTGCATAAGCCACCCAGTCTATGATATTTTGTTACAGCAGCCTGAGCAAGCTAAGACATAAGCATGAGGAACAGATGAGTGAACTCAAGCCCTTCCCCAAACCATTAACCGTGACTTTGACTTTAACAAGACACTAAACTTCAAGATCAACAGTGAGGGGAAATTTTTTTAGGTGATCCACAGAAGAATGAAATAATATCCTCAGCCACTCCGGTTCAATGAGGCCAAAATGTAGTTTTCTACAAGTTAAAAGATATCCCTGGACCTGGCATCTAATGGGAACTATATTCTCCTGATGACTGCTCTTAACTCATACATCAGCCCTCTCTCCTCTACCAGGCTTGGTTTTTACTAGGAATCATTAGATGCTTATTTAATGAGAAATTAAATTAATGACTGAAGAAATATGTGAATGGATGGCTACATGAGTGAATAAATACATGAGTGAATGAACTGAGATTGAGTAAATGAGTCAGTACCAAGCTGGGTCCCTAATGGATTCAAGATTTGCTCATTTTATGAGCCCAAATAGAGGACATATCTCAGGTCACCCCACAGTGACATATCTCAGGTCATCCCTCATTCCATGGAAGTACAAACCGTTTTCACTAACTAAACTCAGTTCTTATATCTGAGGGTCCACGGGTCAGCCTTTGAGCTTTTGAGGCATTCCAGATGATCATGAAATTCAAGATTTTAAAAATGATTAATTTGAGCCTAACATAAGGAAATAATAAATAACAGGGTTCCAACCCTTGTAAGAAAATTTCTACTGGCAAATATGGAACAGCAAAAAACAATGGCCCAATTTTTTCTACCCCCTGGATCGATAGACAGAAAGAAAAGCAGAGGGGATAAGAATTGGCACCCACTGAAGGCTCTCACTGTGATAGTGTTAGATTTGTTCTCTCTCTAGATGACAGTGAAAGCTTATATTCCTCATGGGGGCCTCATAGCTTGAGTTGTCACTCCTCGCAAAGCCAGACTGCAAGAACAAGACTGCTATTTTTTTCTCTCTAAAGAATTCTGATTCGAAAGACAAGCATCCAGAAAAGAAGTCACTAATGGCCTTACAACCATAAGAAAATTGTTTCACAAGCTCTCCATTCTGAAGGAGTGTTTTTCAATTGTACTAGTAGTTGGAAAGAAAGAAAGAAAGAAAGAAAGAAAGAAAGAAAGAAAGAAAGAAAGAAAGAAAGAAAGAAGAAAGGGAGGGAGGGAGGGAGGGAGGAATTAAGGAAGAGAGAGAAAGAAAGAAGAAATGAAGGAAGGAAAGAAGGAAGGGAGAAAGAGAGAAAGGAAGGAAGGAAGGAAGGAAGGAAGGAAGGAAGGAAGGAAGGAAGGGGGAGGGAAGGAAGGAAGAAAGGAGGGAGGGAGGGAGGAAGGAAGGCAGAGAAAGAAAGAAGAAAGGAAGGAAGGAAAGAAGGAAGGGAGAAAGAAAGAAAGAAAAAGCAAGCAAGCAAGAAAGAAAGAGTACTAATGCAATGGTTAAATCAAAAGTCTTTGATGGGAGACAATCTGGGCTCAAACTATGTTAATAGTGCCTGGTGCATAACAATAGTAACTACTTCAGAGAGTTGGGGTAAGATTTAATGAGATAATACATTTTATGTACTCAGTATGGTGTTTGGCATGCTGTAAAGAAACAAATTTTAAAATTATTTTTATCACACCTTTAGCAAAAGTATAGAGAATATCACATCTCTCTGCCCCCCCCCCCCCACTTCATAACCATCTGACCTTATTTCTCCACTCCTGAAGGTTTTTAAATTTTCTGACCGAGACCTGTGTTTATATCCTATATCCACCTGAGGACATCTCCCTGGGGCCAAGGACCATACTGGGAAACCATAACAAAGACCAATTTCTCTGTCTAACTCTGTTTAACCCAACCGGTCAAGATAGGTTTAATATTGTGACCCCAGCTGCAGAATGGTCTGGTTCTTCTCTCTTTGGAGCATCAAGGAGATGTTGAAAATGCAGGACTTTAATGTCCTTCTCATCATCAGTACTAACATATAAATTTTAAAATGTCAAAGAATATGGAGATTAGTGCTATTCTTGCAACACGTGTACCCAAAACACATGTACACACTGCAAATCTTTTTAGTTCTCAAAGTTTTCCGTGAGTACTTCATAAAACTAGCATTTCTAATGTTCTAGTGAGAGAGAGGCAGATGTGCTTTGTGATAGCATGTGTGTATTTTCTTGACAGCTTCCCCGAGAGAGTGCTATTTGCTGAGAGAGTGCTAGAGGGTGAAAAGAAGAGGGAGGGTGAGACAGCGAAGATACTGAGCATGTGTGGATGTGAGGGAGTAATTGAGTCACATCCTGTTGGGAAAGGAGCTGCTCCTTGGCATTGTGTGAAAACCCTTCCATACAAGGGTTGATGAATCCATCAAGAATAATTTATTCCAACTCCAAATTCTACCATGCGTGTGAATGTCAGCACCGTTATGCAGGCAAACACTTCTAACTTGTTGATTGGGATAAACCTTACCCATCTGAGGTTAGGACATTTGGAACCCACTGGAGGTTATTTGCTACATGATAGTCAATGTTCCTCCTTACGGGCCGAGTGAAATTTCATCAGTAATCATTCATTTAACATCTGAGGAGAAAGTAATGAGAAAAATCTCCTTCCACAACTGTAACTACATAGAAATTCTACACCATGTATTTTAAAATACATACTTTTGGGGTGCCTGGGTGGCTCAGTAAGTTAAGCATCAGTGATTTCGACTCAGGTCAGGATCTCACTGTTCATGAGATCGAGCCCCACATCAGGCTTGCACTGACAATGTGGATCCTGCTTGGGATTCTCGCTCGCTCGCTCTTGTTCTCTCTCTGTATCTCCCCTGCTAGCACTCTCTCTGTCTCTCAAAATAAATGAATAGACCTTAAAAAAAATAATAAAATACATGCTTTTGCTCAAAGATATGACTGGACTTATAACCTGACCATGGTAGGCTGAAAGTAGTCTGGCAACTTAGTTGGGTGAAGGCCAGAATAATGCGCCTGCTCGTGGCAAAGGCATTCACATACACAATAGCTAAGTCAAGCCACCCATTTGCTTCGGGCATGAAATTATAAACATAAGACCAAACATGATATCTCATTATAAATATAATGACCAAATAAGTTATTATCATGGAAATGTGTGGGAATGGGGCAGAGCTCAGCAGAGAGAAATATGCTATGATTGACAGGGGAAATGAGGAAGCTACGAGCGATAGCGGGCTGCTGTTCTCCCATATGTTCTCTGTTCCTTGAGAGAGAAGTAGAAATTGTAGACTTTTGAGGTGAGAGGGGACCATAGACATCACCTAGTTCAACCATGCATAATATAGATGAGGAAATTCAAATATAAAAATCTTCAAAATTTGCCTGAGTTGACTTAGCATTTAAGTGGCAAAGCTCAGCCTAAAATTCACATTCCCAGTTGCCCGGGTGAGGATAATTTTAATGTAGTCTACTGCTTTGGGGAACCCTGAGCTGGCACGAATGTTTCCCATAGATTGAATTCGCCAGAATACGCATCCTTATGTTCCTATGGGTTGGGTTTAGGTTCGAATGAGGACACCACCCTGTGGTCCCCACACAAAAGTTGTCTGTGACTACCAAGGTGCCCGTTAACTTTGTCACAGTTGATCAATGCAGGAAATTTCCTCCCAATATTTTTTAGTTTAATTTGGTTTAAGTAAGGCCACTGGGGAAATTCCTCCTCTTTGGGACCCATTATTTTAATACATCCTATAGAGCACTAAATTATGTGGCTAAATCAGGCAAAATGGACTCTGAGTAAAAAGGAGAATGAAGAAAAGGAGTCTGGTCCTTCCATGAACTCTGGCTTAGAATAATTCCAAAGTATATCCACTTTCCTTATGTTCCTCTTTATCTTTCCCTATTCCAAGAATGGCTTTCTAAAACCTGACTCTCTTCCTGAACACCAGCACACTCTTTGCCATGCACATCTAGATATTACAAAGACATCACCTACTGGTTACTTTTCATTTCCAGGGGATTATACACATCTGGATCCCATGTATTCATATTTCATTTCATTCTCAAAGAACAGAATACATAGGGTCAGGAAGCATTCTGAAAGAAGTGCCTTAATCATCTATAGGAAGAAACAAAAAAATTTTTGCCTTTATGAATGTTCTTTGATGGCTGACGGAATGAAGTGAATTGCAAGGAGGTAAGGAAACATCTTAAGAGACTTTATTTTTAAAAACTAATGGTTATTTTTTTTTCTAATTGATCTTAACCTGCTGCATATAATACTTCAGGGCAAGGATAGGCAAACTAGGCTATAAACCAAATTCAGCCTCTTTTTGTGCAGCCCTTGAGCTAGGAGTATGTTTTGTACTTTAAGAGAAAAGAATAAAAAAGAGAGAGAGAGGAGATTGGGAAGGAGGGAGGCAGAAAGAGAGAGAGAAGAAGAGAAGGACAGGAAGGAGGGAAGGAAGGAATGAAGGAGGAAGGGAAAGAAGGAAGGAAGGAAGGAAGGAAGGAAGGAAGGAAGGAAGGAAGGAAGGAAGGAGAGAAGGGGCAAGGAGGGAGGGAAATACATAATACACAAGGACCCCATGTAGCCTACAATACCTAAAATATTTTCTATCTTGTCCTTTATAGAAAAAGTTTGCTAATCCCTACTTTAGAGTACAGGGAGAAATTTCAAAGTACATATAAGAAGGGTTAAATAAATCAAATAGCTTAGTGGCTTGGACATAATTCTCCACACTCCCCAGATGAGGACAATGAGGCTTACTTAGATTGTGGTTTGTCCAAAATCATGTAACTCAGAAGTGGTGAAGCCAGGGCCCAAACTTAGGTCTTTCTTTTCCAGATCCAAAATGCTTGGGCTTAAATCACAACTCCACCACAGACCAGCTGTTGAATCTCAGACTATTTAATCTTTCTCAGTTCTTGATCTGTAAAATATGCATAAAATATGACCCAGCTCATGGTGTAGTTGCGAGGTGCGTCTGAATTAATACATGTGGAGAGTTTACCAGAGTGCCTTCACATTGTGACATGAGCCATTATTATTATGTTTGAATATGCTGCCAAGGCACCTAAAGGAGCTTTTGTGAAAAGCCAGAGAAATAAATGTTGAAAAGTTAAATTTATAGTTACTTCTGCACATCAGGATTCTAAAAGCCTTTCAATGCTTATCTCCTCTGCAGGTCACAAAGAGACTATTTAGTTTTTCCCAAATGTGCTTGACTATGTATATATGTATCCATGTACCTATTTATCTATTCGTTTATAAATGTATGTATGTATGTATCTATCTATCCATCCATCCATCCATCCATCCATCCATCATCTTTCTATGTAGGAGGAGAGGTCTTTTATAGCTTTGATATTCTAGAAAGGTTACATAGGAAACTCTCACTTAGAAGAGTTTTTCCCAAATTCTGTTAAACATCGGGTCTCCCTTACATGATTAAAGACACACATCATTTTTCATATTTTTTAAAATGGTTTACCCAGAGCTGAGACTAAGATTTCAGTAGGTGTCAGGTGCTCAATAAATGCTAGCTAACTTCCTTGCTTGCTTGATGGTGCTTAGTCTGATGCAGGCACAGCAGTCTTGGAACTGAGACAGTTTTGCAGCAGTTCAAACAGCACCTTACCCAGAGGTGCAGAGAGAAGGAGAATCAGGAATTCTTCCTGGATAATTGCTTCCTGAGCAGAAACCTGTAGAAATTAGCTAGGAAGAAAGGAAGGAAAAGTCACCCAGGCTGACGGACTTCCAGCCATTTCAGGAGAGAAACAAGATAGTAGTCAAGGGATTGGAGAGGGTGAGCACTGGGAAGAGATAGGCCCCTCTTAAAAGCTAGACACACGAAGTGAAATAAGCCGGTCACAAAGAGACATACTGCAGGGTCCCACTTATATGAGGAAACCAGAGTAGTCAAAGTCACAGACACAGAGGGGGTGGTTCAGTAGTTAAGGGTCCGATTTGGCTCAGGTCCTGATCTCATGGTTCCTGAGTTTGAGCCCTGCATCAGGCTCTCTGCTGTCAGTACAGAGCCTGCTTAGGATTCTCCGTCCCCCACTCTCTCTGCCCCACCCCCTGCTCGTGAGCTTTCTCTCTCTCTCTCAAAAATAAATAAACATTAAGAAAAAATCATAGTCACAGAGAGTAGAATTGCAGTTGCCAGGGGCTCGGAAGTAAGAGAGATGGGGAGTTATCTAATGGTATAGAGTTTCACTCTTGCAAGATGAAAAGATTTCTGTCGATAATGGCGTTGATAGTTGCACAAAAGTCTGAATATACTTAACACCATTGAACTATACGCTTAAAAGCGATTAAAATGGTAAATATTGTATTATATAGATCTTACAATAGGAAATGCTTGGGAGGGGGAAGAGCTGGGCAACGCACAAGGCACTGTGTGTATATTTTTACTAACATGCACACGAACGCTGCAGATTGTCAGCTAAGGAAACTGAGCTTTGTAGGTTTACTTATTGAGTAAGTAAATTTTCAAGGCCAGAGAGCTGGTGTGTGGCAGAACCTGGATTCAAATGCAGGCGAAAGGATCTTAGAGCCTGTGTGTTTTCACACAGGAATAATTAACTCAAGAATTTCCTTCACAGTGGTCAGGGGACAATATGGTGGGGACAGTATGGAGTAGCAGGGCTTTTTCTCAGGCTTTTCTCTAATCATACTTTGTAGGAGACTGCCTCCCTCTCTACATGTATGGATTCAGAGATTGAATATTTGTATTAGACTCTCCAATGGAATTGTTCCAACAAATCTGTCTTTTCTGTGTGGGTCTTTGGGACGTCTTGTCAAAGTTACCAAGTAATTGATAACAGATTAAAAGAATGAAATCCAAGAACCAAAGAGTGTAGGGGAGACTCTACCTTCTCATAACTAGATCTTGCTGGCTCAGGATCTTAGTTTTGTCCTTACCTGTATGATTTCTTTATGATTTCCTTTTTGATTCTGCTTTTTAAGAATATGCTTTCTGGCCATCCAAAAATAAATGTCAGCATATGATAATTTTTAAAAATTCATATCAAAATGAATATTGGTCCATTATTCCATACTGCAGTTATTTGAAAAATAGTTTGAGTTAACATTTAGTGAATGTTTATAGGGACAGATGCCATATTAAGTGCTTTTAATTTATTTTCATTATATTGTCAAAGTGTCTTTATTGTCATTCCCATGTTATGGATTTTAAAAATTGAAGTATATGGATTTTATGTAAAGTGCCCATGATTCCTTTGAACCCAAGGAGTCTGATGGCAGAAAACATGCACTTAGCCAATCTGCTATGCTGCCATACCTTTATCATGAATTGGAGACTCACATATTTATGAGTATTTTCTGTCTTACTGAACTCTCTATTCCTGCATGTATTTTTAATTGATTTAATTTTGATATACAACATGTTATTATTTAATGCTACAATTTCATAGTTAATGCAAGCCTCACCCTCACTCTTTTTTGAACATCCATTCTCACTTGGCTGTTCTTCCAAATAAACTTTAAAATCACATTATGAAATACATGCACACGCACACAAAAGTGTGCACATACACAAACTCAAATTATCTTGGGATCTGTATCAGACTCATACCAACTACACGCATTATTTTTAAGGTACACAATACTGCTAAAATGTTGACTTTTTCCATACAAAAAAGCTCTACTAGCTGCCTTAAGTTTGTCTTATGATTACATTACAGTGTTTGACACTTTATATTTGTGAGGCTATTGGGATTAGAATGTTCTAAGTACTTATTGCTGGTACAGAGAAAAACTTTTGTGCTTTCTGTAAAGTAAAAGCCCTTTCATCCAAAGCAATCAGAGCCAGAAATTGATCAGATCGTTGAAAAGGCAATTACGAAAAAAATTAAATTTATTATCATTTTTACATTATTTATTTATTTTTATTTTTGAGAGAGAGTACGAACAGGGGAGGGGCAGAGAGAGAAGGAGACACAGAATTCAAAGCAGGCTCTAGGCTCTGAGCTGTCAGCACAGAACCCGACTGGGAACTTGAACCCCCAGACCACGAGAACATGACCTGAGCCAAAGTTGGATGATCAACTGACTGAGCCACCCACACACCTGCCCAAAAAATCAATTTTAAAATGTATGTATTCCTTAAAATCTTTAACATATAATTACATAAGCATATTTAAAACACGTAACTGCACGTTTTTACCCCATTTCTGTATCCATTTTGTTCTTTTCTTCTTTTGAATAATAGCTTCCTTCTTTCATTTTTCTCTTTAACTTTGGAAAAAGACATATATGTTTATATTATGTATATTTGGAAGAATACATTCTCTTTGTGTTTAATATTAAAGTGATTAATATTAAATATTGAAGAATTGGGCACCTGGGTGGCTCAGTCAGTTAAGCACCCAACTCTTGATTTCCACTCAGGTCATGGTCTCAAGGTTCGTGAGATGGAGCCTTGCGTCAGGCTCTGTGCTGACAGCACAGAACCTGCTTGGGCTTCTCTCTCTCCCGTTCTCTCTGCCCCTCCCTCTCCCTCCCTCTCTCAAAATAAATAAAAAACATTTTATGAATAAATAAATAAATAAATAAATATTAAAGAATGTATAAAGAATAAACTTTTCTCTAACCATCCACATCTCAATAAAGTTTATACTTTAATCATATAAAGTCTATATATATAAGTCACTCTTTACACAGTGTGAGAAAATTAACAGTTTTCCCTCTCTCTCCTTTCTCCTATCCATTTTTCATATTTTTCATATCAGTTGAGAGGTTTTAGGTCTGGAGTACTCTTAAAAATTATTTTTCATAATAAACTTCTTCAGAATTATATTGGTCATTGAAGAGGGCATCTTTTGGGATGAGCACTGGGTATTGTATGGAAACCAATTTGACAATAAGTTTCATATATTAAAAAAAATTATATTGGAAACTTCCGTTCTTTATAAAACAATATTTGAAATAATTATTTAGACACAGCAGGGTTTTACTGTTTTACTTCTCACGACGTTTATATCACACAACACCCAACACTTCGCTTTCGTTTTGTTTTTTTTTTAACAAACTAGATGATTTGAGGAATTGAGTTATTTTTTTCTGCACGAAACGTGCCTTTGTTCTAACTCGGACAATAAAACAACTCAGCAAAGGAAGATCCGGCCCTTTCTGTCGCCCTCTTGCAGGGGACATGTTCGCCAGGAGCCCCGTCCTCAACCAATCCGGCCCCACCGAGTTCGTGTTCCGCGCCTTCACCACCGTCCCCGAATTGCAGGCCCTCCTCTTCCTCCTCTTCCTCCTGCTCTACTCGATGATCCTTTGTGGCAACGCGGCCATCGTCTGGGCGGTGCGCACACACAGCTCGCTGCACACCCCCATGTACTTCTTCCTGTGCAACCTGTCTTTCGTAGAGATCAGCTACACCACAGTGGTGGTGCCTCTGATGCTTGCCAACCTTTGGGGCGCCCGGAAACCCATTCCGCTGGCTGGCTGTGGGGCCCAAATGTTCTTTTTTCTCACGCTTGGCGGCGCTGACTGCTTCCTCTTGGCAATCATGGCATACGATCGCTACGTGGCCATCTGCCACCCGCTGCGCTACACCCTCATCGTGACCCAGAAGCTGTGCGTCCGGATGGTGCTGTGCGCCCTGGGCCTGGCCCTCCTCCTCTCCCTGCAGCTCACCTGCTTGATCTTCACCTTGCCCTTCTGCGGGCACCGCCGGGAAATCAACCACTTCCTGTGCGACGTGCCTCCCGTCCTGCGGCTGGCCTGCGCCGACATCCGCGTGCACCAGGCCGTGCTCTACGTGGTGGGCATCCTCGTGCTGACCGTCCCCTTCCTGCTTATCTGTGTGTCCTATGTGTTCATCGCCTCCGCCATCCTGCGCATCCGCTCCGCCGAGGGCCGCCGCCGGGCCTTCTCCACCTGCTCGTCGCACCTCACCGTGGTCCTGCTGCAGTATGGCTTCTGTGCCTTGGTCTACCTGCGTCCCCAATCGGGCTCGTCGGTGGATGAGGACCGCCAGCTTGCCCTAGTCTACACCTTCATCACCCCCCTACTCAACCCGCTGATTTACACCCTTAGGAACAAGGATGTCAAAGGTGCCCTGAAAAAGGCCATCAGTCGCAAAGGAACAGCTGAAGCTCTCTGAAGTTTCAGGGGGACTTGAAACAGGTCCCTGAGCATAGGACAACAGTGAAACCCTTACCCACAAATGCCAGATTTGTATTTATTTCTCCAAAGTTTGGATTTTCATTTCTTCTGTCCCTAACATGCTTGTTTGCTACCGTTCACTTTCATGTTTTTAAAGTTCTCTGAGCCTTTAAAACTGAAAATTGACAAGATTTCTGTAGGCTATTATTCACTTAGCCACGGATTAAAAGTCTACATTTATTCTGAAGCAATGTTATTATCTTTGAAGCTTCCTCTTGAGAAGCAATGGTATTAGCTGATTGCTTGGAAAATGTTCATGAGGATATCTCACCTAAAATGCCTTATTCTTGTTTTGTGTTTAGAATATGACAGAGTTGCCTGGGTGGCTCAGTCGGTGAAGTGACCTGCTCTTGATTTCGGCTCAGGTCACGATCTCACGGTTCATGGGTTTGAGCCTCGCGTTGGGCTGTGAACTGACAGAGCAGAGCCTTCTTGGGATCCTCTCTCTCCCTGTCTCTCTCTGCCCCTCCCCTGCTCACACTCTCTATTTCTCTCAAATAAATAAATAAGCTTAAAAAAAAACCTTTAAAGTATGACAAGTAATAACCTGGTTAATGCACCTATTTCCTTCATTAAGCCTCTTTTGTACATTACAAGGTCCTGTGGTTGGGTGTAACCTCTGCTCCCACATTCAATCCAGGAATGTACAAGTAAGTCAGGAAAGGTGGTGCAGAATCAGTTTGCTCTGTGTGTCCTATGTGTTCATCGCCTCCGTGTGTTGAGAATAACTAACATGTGTTGAGAATAACTTATGCCAACATAAGACCCCCTAAGTTCTGGGAAAGCAAGAGTGGGTCATCAAGTATCATGGTCAAACTCTCCAGCGGTCATCCTCTGTATTGGTCAACATTCTCCAGAGAAACAGAACCAACAGGATAGAGAAAGAGGTGTTTGCAAGCAATTGGCTCACACAGTTGTGAAGTTTGGCAAATCCAAAATGTTCGGCCGAGGCCAACAGGCTGAAAGTTCCAGCAGGCATCAGTTGCCATCTTGAGTTTGAAGGCAATGGAAAAAGAATCCCTTCCTTTTCTGGCTGTCTCAGCCTTTTCTTTCAAGACCTTTAAGAGATTAGATGAGGTCCATCCACATTATGGAGGGTAAGCTGCTCTGCACAAAGTCTACTTATTTACATGTTCAGCACATCTGAAAACACCTTCATGGCAGCATCTTGACTGGTATTTGATTAAACAACTGAGTACCATAGCCTAGCCAATTGACTCATAAAAGTAATCATCACTATCCACCCCTTGTCAACTTGGCATTCATACTCATCTCCTTAGACCATACTTGACCTCCAAATAAAGACAATAACAGCCATATTTCTACCCAACCTGATAACAATTATAGTGTCTATAACCGAAAATGTACTTTTCCCCCCAAGAGAATGCAAAGTCTTTGGGTGATGTTCACCCTTGCCCTTTATACTCTGTAACTTAAATACTATGATGTAAAGTTAACACATTTTATGTTATATTTTAATGGGATAAGAGAGGGAAGAAAATACACACATACATACTCACAAACATATTCCTTAAAAAAAAATAAAGAAGAAACACACCTAACAATTGCAGTCTTCATTTCTGCAAATGGTTATGTGCTCAAAACTGATGTTTATAAATCCCTTCTTTCAATACCCATTCCGTATTCCCTTTCTCCTTAGAAAGTATCCCAGCTTGCCATGGTTCTTTATGTAGTGGAGTGACTCAAACTTTCCTTCCCAAAAGGTCTGGGACTTTTACAGTCTTTCTTGAATTGAATTGTTGTAGTGGCCCATCCATTTTAACCACAGGGCATGGTAGTACTAAGACATGCCCTAAGGGATCTCTTTGAAAGACACTCTTCAGTACCTCTATTATGAAGCAACAGTCCAATTTCCCCTTCGTAATCAGGACGTTACCCCAGTCAGTACAGTAATACCTTGTTTACCTGTTGATTCAGGGTCATGAGGAGCACAAAGTGGCCAGGTGACAGTCTTAACTTTCAGTTCAATAGAATCATTGTTGTGTCTCATGGTGGAATCATTCCTCCCATTGGTACAGAGACCTCTCAACCAGCAAAGCATAATGTCATGGGGACAGAAAAGAATAATTTTGCTGGTGGATGACCAGAATCCATTCCCATTTCCACTCACTGATTTGCAAGTCCTGGCTATGGGAGAAATAATACTATATTTCTGGCTATGGGAAGTATGAGTCCTGGCTACGGGAGAAATAATACTATATGCTGATTTAGAGCACATAAAGCCTCCTGGAGAAACTTGCTTCAGCCCTGAAAGGTACTGTCAGCCAGCTGGTGCTGTAATTATCTTCAAAAGGTCATTCACTATTCTACCGAGCCAGATGCTTCAGGATGATGGGAAACACGGTAAGACCAGTGAGTTCCATGAACATGGGCCCATTATCACTTCATTTACTAGAAAGTGAGTTCCTTGAGCAAAAAACTATGCCGTATGAAATGCCGTGACTGTAAATAAAGAATTCTGTAAGTATGTAGTTTTGGCAGAAGCATTGTATGCAGAGAAGCCAAATCTTCCTGAAAGTAAGCATCCCAAACTGGGGGGGGGGGGGGGGGGGGAAATACAGGATGGGTTTAGGGACCCACTGGACCCACTGTGAGATGAACCTGAGCTAAAAAGTCCTTTGATACCCTGGTCTCCATAAGCACCTACTCTGACTAGGGACTACGGTGATTTCTGGGTCTCCTGGAATTAGTGTCAGTTCATGGCCATTGTATAGTAGACCTGAAAATTCTGATTATTTCCTTTCCCCTAATGTAGTCATGTTGCTGAAAGTGTTTAGGTCCCTTTGGGGAAGACTGAGCAAAAGATTAACAGCATACATACATTTTTGGAAGCATAGTAGGGTCCTTCCCCATGAGGGCACAGCCTCCCCCTTCATTCAAAGGGTTCTAGGTCTGCAAACTAGCTCAAGTCTGGGAATTGACTCTCTGTTTTATGATTCAAGTTACACTTTTGTTCACTTGATCCGGAACTCTTCCACTCATACATATCAAGTAAGAATGTAGTAGACTTCTCATCCTTTCACTTCTAGGAGCACTGTGATCAACTAGCCAAGGCCGTAAGTCTCTGTGAAGTAGACTATTCTGATTACTGCTTCGACTCTGTTCAGTGTAATAACCACACCCACCCTACCTTTGACAAGTAAGTACCATCACTTGGCCTTTGCCACCCTGGGGTCCAAGTATTTCCATTGCATTTAGGTTTCCCAATTTAGAGGCAGCACATCTCACTGAAATTTCTGACAGAGAGAGAAAAGCAATCACACAGCCTTCAAAAATGTTGGGGGCTCCCCTTATAAATTTGTTTCCCACAATCATGGGGAATGTTGTGTCTCCTGGACTTTCTTGGGATAGGTAAGCGGGTCTTAAGTGACAAATCCACTCTAACTTCTAATCTCCTGAAGCTTTTCAATTGTTTTCTCTACAGTAGACCAAAGCAGGACTCGTATTTCAACTTATTTTGGTGTAGCCCCCCTACTGGCCCAAGTTTCAACCAAACAATCAAATCTTTTAAGAGCCCTAACACCCCAAGCTGCAAAGTCAATTGAGAATCTATGCTTTGCAGACCCATGTTGATAAATCCAGCCTGATCCAACTTTGTGCTCCTCCCATCATTAACCCATACATTTAATATCCATTTCTACACACATTCCCCAGATTTTTGTTTGTTATAAATTAGAAAAAATCATGTATTTCTTTTACAGTGTAATGCACCTCTTCATATGACAGACTTTGTAGGGGCGCCTGGGTGGCTCAGTCGGTTAAGTGTCCAACTTCGGCTCAGGTCATGATCTTGTGGTTTGTGAGATCAAGCCCTGCGTCGGGCTCTGTGCTGATAGCTCAGAGCCCAGAGCCTGATTCAGTTCTGTGTCTCCTTCTCTCTCTGCCCCTCCCCCACTTGTGCTCTGTTTCTCTCTGTCTATCAAAAATAAATAAGTGTAAAAAAAATTTTTTTAAATGATAGACTTTGTACCCCATCTTTCAGGGCCTGCTGGGACTTGGGCCTAGTTATAGGTCAAGAAGCAAAGAGGGGTGATGGGAGTCCATCCTATGGAGAACGAGCAGTGTCTCACAAGGCAAATCCCTCAGGGGAGGCCATTATAGGTAAGGCAGGATTAATCTCCTCAGTGGGAGTGGTATGCCTTGTTCTACTGCCAAAGAAGACTCATCAGAATTTAGGGGTTCTATGCCCCCAGAATCATCAGAAATTATCCTGTATATCCTCATTCCAATTTTCAGGATCCCATTCCTTCCCAGCTAATGTCTTCAAACGTCAGGAGGAAACCCTGAGAGGCTAAGAATCCAATTTACATTGTAAATCAGCCACTCACAGAATGAGATTCTGGGTTTGTTTTTCAGCAACCTCAGCTCACAACTACAGAATACACTGGTGTCTTTCAGGCAGGCATGGAAGTTTTCAGGTCATTTATGAAATAGTAGAGCTGAGACTTTGAGTCACCGGGCTCAACCTTTTCTTTCCCACTTACTCTAGTGCATTTAGAAGCAAACAGCCAATCTCATTATAGTCATCACGTGGACAAAAATATCTGAAGGTATCATATGCATGGTCACCCAAAACCTGGCTTCCATAAGTACTGACTTAGCTGTATCCAGTGGTGATATTTTGCGTATCTCTGTCGCTGTGTCACACTGTAGACTCAGTGTTCCCTTTACAACTTGAAGTGGAGTCTTTAGTGCCTTCAACTCTTATCAGATCAGTGAGCCAATTCCACAAACCCCAGAACCAATTCTGAAAACTCATCCTTAATATTCTGTTCCTCTAGAACCACTCTTGGGATAAAAAACTGTATTAATCAGGGTTCTCCAGGAAGCAGAACCAATAGGTTGCGTGGAGGGGTGGGAGGGAGGAAAAGCTTGTTTTATGGAATTGGCTCATGCACTTGTGGGTCTAGTGAGTTCAAACTCTGCAGGGTAGGCCAGCAGGCTGAAGACCAAGGGAAGAGTTGATGTCTCAGCTTGAATGTGAAGGCAGTCTAGAGGCAGAATTCCCTCTTATTCAGGGCACCTCAGTCTTCTTTCCTCTTAAGGCTTTCAACTGATTAGATGTGGCTCATCCACATAACAGATAATAGTCTGCTTTACTCAAATCCTACTCATTAAATTGTTAATCTCACCTAAAAATATCTTCACAAGCAACATCTAGACTGGTGATTGACCAAATATTTAGGGACTTTAGCCTAGCCAAGATAATACATTAAAATGACCACAACAGCCTAGGAAATGACGAAGAAAGGCTCTGATGCAACTTCTAATCTCAGTGGTATTATTTACATTTCTATATTAGAAAAATGTGAGGAAATCCTTTGAACAACATTTTATTCACTAGAAACTCATCATACAAAGTGTTACTTCAAAATATGCAGTCATTTAGCTCTTAGAAATATATTCAATCTCAAAAAATTCTCACTCTGATTAGTTTTCATCTTTAGAAAAAGATTAAATCCTTGGCCTAAGGAGTTATTGAAAGCAGTGTGCTGATCGTTAAAAATAGATACTTATTCTCTACTCACTTCTCTTGGGATCCTGAAGAGCCACCTGGTTTTAATGTTCAATAGTCAGCGGACATTATTAGATGAAATCAGAAGAACCAAGTTAGTCCCGTTTTTGCCACTGACTTTTTGGACGCTATACAAATCAGGCCACTTCTCCACGTCTCATTTTCCCAATGAAGGTCTCTGAATGATAGGATTTCCAATATGCATATGCCTGGATATGCTTAAATTTCAATATTTTTTTAATTTTAGGCATGTTGCGTTTTTTTTTCTTCCAGCTTTGAGTTCTTTACTACCTTCAACTGTATTTCCCTGTGTTTGAATTTTTTTTTAATCCCATATTTCATGGATTGCTTCTTCGCATCATTCATGTTTCAGGTCAAACATCACCTCCTTAAAGAAGAGGCTTCTGATCATCCTCATCCAGTCACTCTCTAGCTCTTCAACCTGTTAGATTTGCGTCATGGGACTCATCACTATCTGATATCTAACTGACCTATTTACCATGTGTATTGTCTGTTTCACTAGCGACAGCATAAGCCCATGACAGCAGGAAGCTTGTTTGTCTTATCCATCTTGGTGCCCAGACTTAGACCAGTGATGGGCAGATCATATTACATAAATATTTGTTTAATTAGTCAACCAATGATGAACCAAACTTTAAATGAGTGAACCCTAAGTCTGTGTTATTATTGGGTATCAAAAAGAACATATCAAAAGTATGTTCCACTGTGAAAGAACTAGGAGATCAATGGAGATGAGGGAGAGAAAGGCAATAAGGGGAAAGATATTAAAAATTAGCAAGTTTAATATGGCAAAGTAATATCTGAGCAGGGACATGATCAAACCTACAAGCCTGTATGGTACACTGAGTGAAAACGTATGGTTTCTTCAAATTCTGGAAGACCACAGTAAGGGAATCATTTAAGAAGTGACAGAGGAGGGGTGCCTAGGTGGCTCAGTTAGTTAAGTGTCCGACTTCGGCTCAGGTCATGATCTCGCTGTCTGTGAGTTCGAGCCCCGCATCAAGCTCTGTGCCGACAGCTCAGAGCCTGGAGCCTACCTCAGACTCTGTGTCTCCCTCTCTCTCTGTCCCTCCCTTGTTCATGCTCTGTCTCTCTCTCTCACAAAAATAAACAAACATTTAAAAAAGATATAATTAATAAGTGACAGAGGAAAGTTAAATGTCTGTCTAGCATTTCCCCTCAATTCATTCCTTTATATATAACCAAGGTTACCAGGTCCCCCTTTTTCATAGAAAATATAATTTTTTTAACGTTTATTCATTTTTGAGAGAGACAGAGAGACAGAGTGTGAGTGGGGGTTGGAAAGAGAGAGGGAGGCATAGAATCTGAAGCAGGCTCCAGGAGCTGAGCTGTCAGCACAGAGCCCCATGTGGGGCTCGAACCCTTGAACCATGAGGTCATGACCTGAGCTGAAGTCAGATGCTTAACCGACTGAGCCACCCAGACACCCCTAAAATACAAAATATGGTCTCAGTTCCCCAGGGCAATAATAACTTGGGACTTGGGCTGACCCAGCTATGACAATCTGGTGGCAGTCAACTACTTGAAACAGGAAGCACAAATGACCTTGATTAGGGACTGTCTTATCTCTCAGGAAATTATATGGGACGCTGAGAGTGTTGATAAAGGATTTAATATTGGTCTTCACTTTGACAAGCTCACTGCAGATCTTCCATTGATGGGAGCTCCCAAGTACAGGGACAGTTTTGGCTTTGGCTCATTATCTGGTCACAGGAGAGATCAATAGTCATCAAACCACCTGCTGGGAGAGACAGAATTTATGGACTAAGGCCCTAGAGAGCAGAGCAATTTATTCCTTCCGCAAATTTCCTTGGGAAGGTTACTAAAGCTTCCATCCCACGGGGCCAACTTTCTGGCCTCATGGTCCTCTCTGTCTCCACCAGAGCAAACAGCCCTCACCTGCTCTCTTCCATCTCTTACGACTAGACCTGAGGAGACCGGCTTGGTACACCCCTCCTCCTTCTCATGATAAAGGTAAGAAGTCTTTTTCTGTCTCCTTCTAGATTTACAACATACCAGGTACCCACTGACACCAGGCTAGAAAAGCAAGTAATGGCTCTACAAGTAGAGACTCCAGGATTTTAGAGCTCATTCAGCCCACGGCTTATCGTGTTCCTCTAAATTCACTTGGAAGGCCTATTCTTCTGATTAAAATGGTAATAACTAATCTTAGCCTAAAAAATATTGAAGGGATGGCTAATGTAAGTTTGGAGAAGGTTTAAAGAATTAATAAAAGTCCTTTTCTTGTAAGGTACTTCATTTAATCCTCTGCTATGAAGCAGGTATTATTAATATCCTTTTAACAGATCCAAAGAAAGGAGAGAAGAATTAACATTTATTATGCAACTTAATAGGTTTCACACATCAAACCAAGGGTTCTAAATACTTTATCCCATTTAATTCCATCACAACTCCATTAGGTGAGTATTGTTATTTATGTTTTCGGAACATGAGGAGACAGACATTAATGTGAGTTGATCTGCCCCAGTGACATCGCTATTAATAATAGCTTGAGATTCTGCCTGGGGTATGGTATCACCAAATCTGCTAACCCCCTTGTTTTGCACAATGCTAACTCCACAATTTGAGAGCCACTGCCGTCTGGACATCTTGTATTTCCAGAATGCACATGGGCAAGGTTTCTCAGACACTCTTGCCACATGGGGCTGGCCTGGCTGGAGAGGTAAGAAAGAAGATGTAGATATGATGTGGGCTGTGACTTGCAGCCACCGAGATAGGTGTGGATTCACGAACAGATGCCAGCCTGGGCAGATTTCTGGGCATGATGCTGGAGTGCTGTCTCTACTCTTGCCTCTGTCCCATGCCACATGTTTAGTAACAACTTGGAAAAACAAGTTGATGACATGTGGTTACAATAAGTTTCACTCTCTTTGAACATTAAATCTACTTTTTCATCTGTCCGGAATATGGACCCCATTACTCTGCCTGTCATTCTTCTCCTGATTAATTCTATTTTTCAGATTTAAGCTTGAATATTACTCCTCTAGGAAGCCTTTCTGAATCCCCTAATCACAAACTATGTCAGAGACACATGTTGTTTAATCTTATGACACACTTCTTTACAGCATTGAATCAGACTTTTATGTACATAAATTTTTATGGCATACATATAAAATATATTTAATATATTTATATTATATTATTATATATTATATTAATTATATTAATATAACATATATTTATAGTTATATAATTATAATATAATATAATTAATTAATTACATTAATTAATATCTATTAAATACATAATATATTTAATATAAATATAAGTATAAACATGATGAACATGTTTTGCTTCTCTGAAAATGAAAAAATAATGTTTAGGGTTTTAGCATCCATGGAGCTACCTCAGTCCATGTCTGAGAAGACTATCAAAATAATGAAACACAAACAACTTGATGAATCTAATTTTGGTTAGTCTGAAGCAATAGACTGCCAATGGACAGATACTGATACCCAGATCTCTTTATACTTGACCATCCTTGTGATCTGTCCCATGCAGTATACTTCTAAGTAAGTTATTTAAAATTATAACATTTCCAGGGAGCCTGGGTGGCTCCATCGGTTGAGCGTCTGACTCTTGATTTCGGCTCAGGTCATGATCCCAGGGTCATGGGATTGAGCCCTGTGTCAGGCTCCAGGCTGAGTGTGAAGACTGCTTAAGATTCTCTCTCTCTCTCTCTCTCTCTCTCTCTCTCTCTCTCTCTCTCTCCCTCTGCCCCTCCTCCGCTCATGCTTTCTCTCTCTCAAACACAAAACAGAACGCAACAACAACAAAAATGAAAGCATTTCCAGAGCTGAAACTGAGACATAACAAAACTATGTCGTTGAAGGAATACCAAAAGGAAAATGGGAGAAAATTTAGGGCTGCATGATAAAAGCTCTTAGTTCCAGAAGTGTTTCATGAAACAATGGCCCCATGCCATAGAACAGAATGGAATGTAGAGGTTACTGAGGCAGGTTTCAGCCATTACAAGAAAAGAATTTTAGGGAATTATGCTATCCAACAACAAAGCAACCAAGTTAGGAAGTAATGACATTCCCCAGGCTTTGAAGTGGACCCGATGTTCAGGTATTGTATGGAAAATTCAAGCATCTGACAGAGGACTGAACTAGGTAATTTCTGAAGTCCTCTCCAGCACTAAAAATTAATGACCTATAGATAACTCTTTTATAAATATTTTATTATAGATCTTGGAGAGCACTATTAAAATGACAGAAGTGTGGCTATCATAAAATTCTCTAAAGTCATCATTATCACACAGGTTCCAAAGCCCTCTATCAAATATAAGTGGGAAACTAGCCCTAGATGTGTTTGTTATAGCCTTCTACTTGTTATGTTCCCTAGTGACAGGGTATTTTCCACAGTGCAGCCCTAATGTTGGTTACCAAGTTGTTTTCCGTGTGGGCTCTTAAATGGATGATTTGATCATGAAATCACCTTAAAAGTGAAAGAGAAAGTTAAAACAAAAGTATAAATGACATACTTTTCATAGTATATTTATCCGTACAACACGTATTTATCAAGTGCCTATAATTTGTACATTAGGCTTGGGGATATGGGAGATGAAAATGTAAATAAGGGCAGATGTCTGCCCTTGAACTTGTGGATAATAATGATGGTTATCTGTTATCGAGCTGCTCTTGTGATGAACTATGCATTGTGGTAGATACTTTACATAATGAACTCTTTTAATCCAAACAAAAACCCTCAGAACTAAGTATAATTATTATCCCAATTTGTCAAGTAAAGAAACTAAGACTCAGAGAAATTTTATATCGCCCAGCATCACAGAGCCAGGACGTGAGATTTTTCAAACCACATCATTTAATTCAAAACTGATTTCACACAGATGCACTGCCCCTACTACTCATATTTTAATAAAATATTGAATAGGACAGGTAATATTAGAAATCATTCAGAGCATGACTGAAGTTCAGAAGAAGAAAAGAGAATTGATAGGAACTGGACACTACTCATCAGCTGTTGGAAAAACAACAGAGTCATTCGTGCCCCAGGTGCTCTGAACATCTGTGACAGTCTAGTCACATTTCTCCCTATGCTTGTGACACAGAGCTGGGTCTATGTGGACAATTTGTACTAGTGTGGTGCTTCTGGCTTATGATTTTTCTTCAAAGCTCATCATAAATAATTAATGTTGAAAATGGGAAGGTTGAGGAGCACCTGGGTGGCTTAGTCTGTTGAGCATCCGACTCTTGATTTCGACTCAGGTCAAGATCTCACGGTTCGTGGAATGGAGCCCCATATTGGTCTTTGTGCTGATGGCACGGAGTCTGCTTGGGAGGAGCCCTATGACAAATTTCCATTTCCTTCAATTCCTGCACTTCTCTTGATTGGGTATGAATTGAGAAACCAGGAGCGGGAGGCTCATCCCTGACCCTGTCCATCTCAGACCTGTGTGAGCTCTCCATGAGCATTGTTTACTTTCTTCAATTTCCATCTTATGATTGGATTTTCAGTGTTACATCCATATATTCCCGAGTCAATCCCTCAGGAGGCACTGGGTGTAAATAAATATGTGAATGAATGAGTGAATGAATGAATAGCTTCCCGCCCTCATCTTAATGACTGAACCCTGCTTTCAAGAATTCCTTGACACTTTCTTATGAATTTACTGAAAGAATTAATTTGCATTCCCCTTCTCCTATAAATTGTTGAGAATGCCACAAACTTCCTCTGCCTCTTTTTCTTAAAAAAAAAAAAAAATCTTATACAATTCAAGCCAACTCTTGGCACTTAGAAATTAAGTTATAGAGCTGTAGATATTTATGTGAAAAGACTTGGTAAAAGAAGAGGGAAAGAGAGAATTAGTCTCAATTCGAAGTTTCTAACATCAGACCTGATCAGATTAGAACATGGCTCAGAGTGTGGACTAAATATATCACTGGTCTTATTTTCCCTCCTGCTTTGTAACTCTCGGCAGAGATCCTCTCCCTTAGCTCAATGACCTGGGGAAATCACTCAATGTTGATGGAATTTGTATTCCTGGCCTATCCGTCTCCCCCAGAGCTCCAGGTCTTGTTCTTCCTTGGAGTCAGCCTGGTTTATATCTTGATCATCGGTGGGAATGTCTTCATTGTGGTGGCCATCCATACGGAAGCACGCCTGCACACAGCCATGTACTACTTCCTGGGCAGCCTCTCGGGAATAGAACTATGCTACACTGCTGTGGTGGTGCCCCACATCCTGACCAACGTCCTCCAGTCAGAGAAGACCATCACCCTCCTGGGCTGTGCCACTCAGATGATCTTCTTCATTGGGCTTGGTAGCGCTGACTGCTTCCTCTTGGCTGCCATGGCCTATGACCGGTATGTTGCTATTTGCTCCCCCTTGCAGTATCCCCTCACTGTGACTTTAACTCTCTGTGTCCATTTGGTCGTGGCCTCTGTGGTCATTGGCTTGTTCCTGTCCATACAACTGGTGGCCTTCATCTTCCCACTGCCATTCTGCCAGGCGCGGACTATCGAGCACTTCTTTTGTGATGTGCCACCGGTGATGCGTCTTGTTTGCACCAACAGCCACATCCATGAGCGGGCAGTGCTGGTGGCGGCCACATTGGCCATTGCCATGCCTTTCTTCTTCATCGCCACCTCCTACGCCTTCATTGTGGCTGCTGTGCTCAAGATCCACTCGGCAGCTGGCCGCCGCCGGGCCTTCTCCACCTGCTCCTCCCACCTCTCCGTGGTCCTGCTGCAGTATGGCTGTTGTGCCTTCATGTACCTGCGCCCCAACTCCAGCTACTACCCCAAGCAAGACCAGTTCATTTCACTGGTGTACACATTGGGAACCCCACTGCTCAACCCACTTATCTACACCCTGAGGAACCGTGAAATGAAGGGGACCCTAGGGAGAGTTCTTGCCAGGAATTGCCTCTCCCAGAGCAACTAGGGGAGGGTACAACCTTCAGGCAAGGATTTGGTTCCAGCTCATGCCAATCTCCGTGCAACTGGAATTTATCCTAGTTAATAAGTCATCTTTAAAAAATGATATAAATTATCTAATCTATTAAGCTATGTGTGCCAGAGACCTCTAAAATTTGTCTACTATTTTACTCACTAATTCTCTTCTAGAAAGGAAATTAACAAATGTGCATAACAACAGAAAGTGACAAGTATAATACTGCCTCTCGGTTATCGGCTGGAAAGAGAGGGCTCATTCAATAGATTTTCACTGAAAAAATAATAATAATAAAAAGATTACATATCGAAGTAAAGGAACCAATAAGAGTGGCAACACACACCAGTCTAGCAATAGAAGGAAGCCACGATCGCCCCTGGACCTCACAGACATAAGGTGGTACGGTATTATCAGAGACCAGTAAGAGCTAGGTTCATTGAGAGAAAACACTTGGTAGAAACTGTACCTTCAGGGCTTTAGCAGGGGAAAGGCAACAACTGACAGGACTCCAGCCATGCAAGGAGAGAGCAGGGAGATAAATAGCCCCGCCTCTCTCTGCTTGCACCTCCCAACCCAACCCTTGCCCTGTCTCCCATTGGCCAAACCCAACTGGAAGCAAGAGGGCAGTGTAGACTGAATGATTCGGTTCTCAGAAACTAGACTTGTAGAGCACGACAGGGCAGAAAAGGATCCTGAGAGTTAGGGACAAACAGAGAACAATCAGAAAAGGATTGTTTATTATATAGTATTTTATGGAGAAATGAAAATATGTTAATGACCCAATTTCCCCTTAATAAAGTATTGGCTAGACAATTATTGTATGAAAGAATATTGTTTATACCCTCTACCTCACAATGCACGTCCTCCAAATAAGCTTTATTTTCTGGGAAAAGTAACAGTAGCTTCCATGCTCATTTGCCTTAGTGAATTCCTGTTTTCCTTCCAGTTATATTCTGATAATACTTTGTTATCTTTTCACCTGTCTGGAGCTTTTAAGAAGACGATTTTTGTGTCTTTTTAAATATTCTCGATATCCCCTAGAATTTTAGGTAGTAATTAACTTCTTAGTAACACGTTCATTTATCAGTGGCATTCTACAGTCAATAATCCCTAATTTGTTATATAATTAAAGAAGTGGTTATCTGAAAGTTTACCGAGAGGCAATGAAGAAGATTTGTGGCACAGCACAGGCCCCGGAGCCACGATACCTGGGTTTGCCTCTTTCTACATGTGTGACAAGGAAAGAATCACTTAAGCCCTCTGTGCTTTGATGTTATTTTTAATCGAATGGAGACTACAATAAACGTAGCCGAAAGAATCATTTAAGGATTAAATGAATTCCGGCAGGTTTTACAATAAGCCCTATAAGCATGATATCAACCATTGTTGTATTATTATTGCTCCTATCATTATCTTCGTTATTTGGGGGCCCCAGAAGGAAAATAAAGGAAGAGAATTGGAGGGGCTACTTTCCCAAGTGATGTTATGAGAGTTTCTTCCAGCATCTTCTCCACACTTCCTTGGGGTGTTCTGCTAACTCATTAAATAGATTCAAGCTTGAGGGGATCAGCAGCAACAATGAAAGGGTAAATTTACCTGAGAGAATTCCTTCTTTTTGATATTCAGCCATTTAAGATATGTAGAGGTGAAAGAAGTGTGTTTAGTTTATAATATTTGTTAGTAGTAATGAGTGTAATGATTTTAAAGGAAACCTTTCCCATTCTACCTAAACCTACCGAAATGATTAACAGAACATATATGTTTTAGTTGGCGTGGGCTGCTGTAACAAAACACCACAGGCTGAGTGGCTTAAACAGCCGAAATTTATCCCTCAAAGTTCTGGAAGCTGTAAGTCCAAGATCAATCAATGTCTCAGCGTTTAGTGAGGACACCCTTCCTGGTTTCCTGTCTTCTCCTTGTCACCTCATATTGTGGAAAGAGAGAGAATTCTAGTGTCTTTCTCTCTATTTTTAAATGTTCTATTTACTTTTGAGAAAGAGAGACAGAGAGAGGCAGAGAGTGAGTGGGGGGGAGGGCAGAGAGAGAGGGAGACAGAATCCGAAGCAGACTCCACCTCTGAGCTGTCAGCACAGAGCCCGACGCGGGGCTCGAACCCGCAAGCTGTGAGATCATGACCAGAGCTGAAGTCGGATGCTTAACCGACTGAGCCACCCACACGCCCCTAAGTAAATAAACTTAAAAAAAAAGAAAGAAGAAAGAAACTTAAAGCTATAAACTTCTTGTGGATATGCTGTCAAGTCCTAGTCCTTTTCTGCTTCATGGATGATGATGGTGATGATGATGAGGACGATGATGATGATAGCTGACCCCTTCATGATCACTTACATGGTTTTATGCATTTATCCTTTCCAAAACTTTAGAAGAGGCATATCATTATTATCCCCAATTCATAGATAAGGAAACGGATGCACAGAAAGGTTAAATTACTATACAAGGTTTTAAAAAAAAAATGGTGAGAAGCATAACCAGAGATCAAACCCAGGAAACAGAGCATCTGAGTCCACCCACTTAATCAATATGCTCTATTACTCTTTCCAGAACGAAGTGCCCAATGCCTGGTGAGCCAAACAGCAAGGAGGCTGTTTTACTTTAGACACAGGGTGAAGCAGAAAGCAACAGATGGTGGTATGGTAGGAGATAAGATATGAAAGGAGATAAGAAATTACACAAAGTCAGAATTGTGAAGCAATGTATAGACCATAGTAAGAGCTTCGATTTCACCCTAAGTAAGGTACAAGGCCACAGGAGAGATTTGAGTGGAGTGGGAGCATTATCAGGCTTACATTTTAAGTAAATCACTCTGCTTGTGGAGTAGAAAATACGCTATTTGAGAGAAAACGGGGGACCAGAGTCTTGTTAGGCATCTGTTGTAACAATCTAGGCAAGGAATCACATTTCTGATGTCTTTGGAAGGTAAAGCCAATAGAATTTTGTACAGATGGGTTGTGGGGTGTGAGTGAAAGAGGGGAGTCAAGGAAGACTTCAATTTTTTTTTTTTTTTTGACTTCTAAAAGTGGAATGAGATGCCATCTACTAAAACTGAGACTCCTAGGAGAAAGTAAAATTTAGTGAGGAAAATCAAGAATTGTGTTTTGGGTATGTGGCACTTAAAATATATTTTGGATGTTGAAAAGGTTCTATTCAAAGCCTGCTCCCCAGTCAAACTTCCAGACAAAGCTCACAGGCATCTGTACTTGGCCCCAACTCTTTGTTTTTCTGCGTTATGGTGCTCCCGGTCTCAGAAAATAGACCACAACTACAAAACATATTCTTTTCTAGCTGGACCACAACCCACATCGCAGACGAGCCCCATACGGAGTTCCCCCAAGGAACGGGTCACCTCTTGCTCTACCTGGCCAATAGTGGATCCCTCCACTCACTTTGCCACATGGGCACAGCTGCAACCCTCTTACATCCTTAAAACCCCTTAAAAGGCCTAGCCTAGGGGTGCCTGGGTGGCTCAGTCGGTTGACATCCAACGCTTAATTTTGGCTCTGGTCATGATCCAGAGTTGTGGGATCAAGCCCCATGTCAGCCACCACACTGAGCAGGGATTCTCTCTCTCTCTCTCTCTCTCTCTCTTACCCTCTGCCCCTTTCCCCTGCTCATGCTCTCTCTCTCTCTCTCCCAAATTAAGAAAATTAAAAAAAAAACGTTTAGGGGCTCCTGGGTGGCTCAGTCAGTTAAGCGTCCGACTTCAGCTCAGGTCATGATCTCACCGCTTGTGAGTTCGAGCCCCACGTCGGGCTCTGTGCTGATAGCTCGGAGCCTGGAGCCTGCTTTGGATTCTCTGTCTCCCTCTCTCTCTGCCCCTCCCCTGCTCACATTCTGTCTCTCTCTCTCTCTCTCTCAAAAAATAAATAAACATTAAAAAAATTTTTTAGAAAACATTTAAAGGCCCAGCCTAACAGAAACTCGGGGTCGACATTCCTCTTGATGTCTGGCCCCTCTCCTCCCTTGCAGAGTGAATAAACTCTCTTCTGCTCATTGCTCTACTCTTGGTGCAATTCTTCACCACCTGCATCGCCAGCCACCCCCTCAGATACCCAGATCAGAAGAAATGTGGTTGTTGCAATCATAAATTCACAATGATGGACATGTGGATGGTACTTCATTAAAGCCTCCCTGTCCTTATATTCATCCTCCTCATTGTCCTTGGCTGGACTCTCTTTATTGTCCTGACATTCAAATGTTGGTGCTCAGTCCTTGGCCTTCTTTCTGATTTCCCTCCCCTCCTAAAGTAATCTCAATTGGTACCATGGTTTTTAACGTATTCATGTATTTACATATATTTAAAATTAGTACAGTTGCCTGGCATAGAGAAAACATTCAGAAAATATTAGCAGTGTTATGAGCCATTACCCCTGCATCGGAACCACGGACGCTGCAAGGTTCCTGCTGCTAAGCTTGGACCAGTTTGTCGTTGCAGTTACTGTGGAGTGTGCTTGAGTATGTAGTATTGAACTTGCGGCGGATTCTACCAAACTCCGGGAGCTGGGAGTTTATCAAGGAGTGCCCATAAAAGGAAAATCAGTCTATCAAGATCATGTATATTTTATTTATCATAATTGAGTTAATTAGATGCCATCGTTGGCAAATGTAAAGCATGAACTTTTCAAAGTTGATTTCTGTAAAGCTTTTCCTGATGTTTTCAAAATACTCTTGCTGCCCTTTAAAAAAATGTCTTGTGATTCTAAAAACTAAAAACAAAAAAAAAATTATTGTGGTAAGAACACAACATGAGATTTATCCTCTTAACAAATGTGAAGTGTATCATACATCATAATTACCTTCTAAATCATATAAAAATATCCGTGTAAATTAACCGTAGGGGCAATCAGAAAGTTTATAGGATGACTAAAGGAATCAAATGGTCTATATTAGCTATACATTTATGTGAAGTAGTAAAAAATAAAAATTAAAACACCCTAAATGTCCAGTATTAGGGAATAGTTTAATAAATTGTGGAACATCAATACTATTAAGTAGTCACAAAAAGTATAAGTATGAACATGACCTTTAAAAGGAAAAATGTTGGGACGCCTGGGTGGCTTAGTCAGTTCAGTGTCCGACTTCGGCTCAGGTCATGATCTCACAGTTCATGGGTTGGAGCCCCGCCTCCGGCTCTGTGCTGACAGCTCAGGGCCTGGCACCTGCTTCGGAGTCTGTGTCTCCCTCTCTCTGTGCCCCTCCCCAGCTCGCGCTCGGTTTCTTTCTCTCAAAAATAAAAGGAAATGTTACAAAAAATTTCTAAAAAGAGAAACGTTTATAACCTACAGTTATGTGGAAACTATGGCAAGGATGTAAAAGATGTTTCTAGGAATGAGGTCATCTGAACAAATAAATGTATCTGTGTGGGACAGAAAGGAAAATGGGTCTGAGTACAGCCCCCATATGCACTTACCCACCCATTCAGTCATAAGAACCAGCACAGATTTACTTGGCCATTGCCACGAATATAAAAGGCAAGCTGTCTTCACTCACATAGATTTTAGATATCTTGGACCTTTATGGAAAAATCTGATTTGCTTATTTTGGCTTCAGAGAAGACCTTTCCACGTGAAGTTGCCTCTGCCCTAAGCTTTTTTTTCCCTCCCTGTGGCTGGCACATCATTTCATAGATCTGTTCATTGCCTCGCAGAAGCCTTCCTGGAACGCAGAACAGCCCTCTGCACCCGTCTTGCCTAGAACATCACTCTCTTCTGTTCTCTTTCCCATTACCCTTATCCCATTCTCCTTCTTCTCTATAGCACCCACCCTTCTGGCATGTTATTAAATGTGAGTATTCTTGGGGCGCCTGGGTGGCTCAGTCTGCTAAGCCTCCGACATCAGCTCAGGTCATAATCTCACGGTTCGTGGGTTTGAGCCTCGTGTCAAGCTCTGTGCTGACAGCTCAGAGCCTGGAGCCTGTTTCAGATTCTGTGTCTCCCACCCTCTCTGCCTCTCCCCTGCTCACGCTCTGTTTCTCTCTAAAATAAACATTAAGAAAAATTTAGCGTGCGTATTTTTTTAATGTTTATTTATTTTTGAGAGAGAGACAGAGCATCAGCAGGGGAGGGCAGAGAGAGAGGGAGACACAGAATCCAAAGCAGGCTCCATCCAGGCTCTGAGCTGCCAGCACAGAGCCCGACATGGAGCTGGAACCCACCAACCATGAGATCGTGACCTGAGCCGAAGTCGGACGCTCAAGCAACTGAGCCACCTGGGCGCCCCAAATGTGCATATTCTTATTTATTGCTTGTGATCTGTTTTCCCCTCTCCAAGAACACAATCTCTGTGAGGACAAAATAGTTGTCTATTTTGTACACTGAAGTATCCCGAGAGTTGGAAGAAGGGCCTACCTCAGAGCAGGAGTTCAATAAATATTTGTTACATATTGACTAAAAATGTATTGTTTTTTTTCAGAATTCCACATCATTTATGTAATTTTTTTTCAATATATGAAGTTTATTGTCAAATTGGTTTCCATACAACACCCAGTGCTCATCCTGACAGGAGCCCTCCTCAATGCCCATCACCCACTTTCCCCTCCCTCCCAACCCCCCCATCAACCCTCAGTTTGTTCTCAGTTTTTAAGAGTCTCTTATGCTTTGGCTTTCTCCCACTCTAACCTCTTTTTTTTTTCCTTCCCCTCCCCCATGGGTATCTATTAATTTTCTCAGGATCCACCTAAGAGTTAAACCATATGGTATCTGTCTTTCTCTGTATGGCTTATTTCACTTAGCATCACACTCTCCAGTTCCATCCACGTTGCTACAAAGGGCCGTATTTCATTCTTTCTCATTGCCACGTAGTATTCCATTGTATCTATAAACCACAACTTCTTTATCAATTCATCAGTTGATGGACATTTAGGCTCTTTCCATAATTTGGCTATTGTTGAGAGTGCTGCTATAAACATTGGGGTACAAGTGCCCCTATGCATCAGTACTCCTGTATCCCTTGGGTAAATTCCTAGCAGTGCTATTGCTGGGTCATAGGGTAGGTCTATTTTTAATTTTTTGAGGAACCTCCACACTGTTTTCCAGAGCGGCTGCACCAATTTGCATTCCCACCAACAGTGCAAGAGGGTTCCCGTTTCTCCACATCCTCTCCAGCATCTATAGTCTCCTGATTTGTTCATTTTGGCCACTCTGACTGGCATGAGGTGATATCTGAGTGTGGTTTTGATAATGGACATGAGACAAGGAGGCCCAACGTGGCTAAAAATAAATGGCAGGAATGATGAGAAGGTATGTGATTTTAAGTCCATGAAGTCTGGAGGGAGGTGGGAAGGGAGAAACAAATAAGAAAAACATGGCAAGGCAGAGTTGGAAACGTAACTATAATTACAAAACAAAACAAAACACCACCTTTTAATGACTAAGAAAGTATCAGCAGAGAAAAAAGTTAATCAAGAAACAAAAACAAGTAAGATAAGAGGAAATGAGGCCATAGACCAGAAGGAATGATTATGGAAAAATCCTTCATAAATTTTCTACTTCTCAAGAAAAAGGCACCCACCATTCATAGAAGTTTAGAGCCGAAAGGATCCATGATGTCTATTAATCAATGACCTTGCACCCCAGATGAGGAGCCCATGTTAGAGCTTCAGTATTTGCCAAAGATGAAGGAGCCCCGTGGCAGAGCTGTAACTATACTCTAGATCCCCAGATGCCTAGGCTAGTGCTGAATTAGTGCATCGCACATACGCCATGAGTTCAGGCTGAAATGAACGTGGGCATTCAACAATGCTCATTGGGAAACTGTCTGGAACACAATGTCAGAAAGTTCCCTGGCGGGTACAGGAAAGGAATGAGGAGACCCTCATGGAATTCTCGGATAGTAAATGTCTACAGTGGCCACACAGAAGAGTTGCCCATTGGCAACTGGCTGAATTCGTCAACTCAGAAAATAATTTTCCTCAAATACTTTTCTCTAGCTGGGTTCAGCTTGAGGGGAAACCATTGGGGAAATTCCTCCTCTTTGGGGACTCATTAATTTTAAAGACCTTTTACAAAGGACACTAAATGATCTGACTAGATCAGACAAGACTGGACTCTGAGTGGCTGTACCAGAATTTATTTTCTATGGTTAAGGAAGAGACTAGCCTTCTAATTCCAAACTTGAATTAGGATTATTCGACAGGATCATCCTTCCAAAGGATATCTCTCTTACCCTACTTCACCTTGACCATAAATTTCTAAGAGGTGTCTCTTCTTCTGAATATTAGCATGTAGAGGAAACTTCTCTGTTTTTATCTGGATATTATAGGTATCACATACCATCTACTTCTCCTCTCCAGGATATATTGCACAATGCAAAGTTCATGGATCCCCATTGCATTTTATCCTGTAAGAGTCAGTGAACTCTGAGAGACAGCATCTCAGAAAAAAAAAAAAAGGAAAAGGGAAAAAAAAGGTAACCTTCTCTTTAGTGAATTACCTTAGAAGGCTGATGGAATGAAGCAAATTTCAAAATGGTAAGAGAGCATCTCAAGAGACTTAATTCCTTTGATTGATTTGACTTAGATTTTATTTTTAAAAATAATAATAGAGACACAAATTCCTATAATGTTTACTATTGGGGAAAAATACTCATGTATATCAATATTAAATTGTGGAAAACCAATGAATTATCAGAGTGTGTGTTACTATCCACTTTCACAGATACAGAAAAGGAAACTCTGATAAATGATTGAATTGCTCAGTTTCATATACCTGATAAGTATAAAGCCAGAATGAAACACGTCTTTTGCCTTTTCTTTCACTATTTCCTCCTTGGGACCATCCTAAAGAGTATAGCATGAAACTCACTTTTTTCCAGTAACGTTATTAAATCATAAACAATTTAATGGTGCTATGTGAAAACCAAAGTATTCCGTGGTGAAAAATAGTTGGAAAATTTTCAGGTAAAATTAAGCTATTTGCTTTACAATAGGACCTCAGAGAACTTTATTGTACTACTATGCATCGTGAACCTTGAGGAAGAGTGTGAATGTTTTCAATGTCATCAAACTCATTCCTGAAGCACCGCCAACAGCTCATGTTCTAAGGAACACAGTCTCAAAACTGGTTCCTCAGAAGATGTTTAAAATCTCTTCTCAGGTGCTTTGTTTCCTTATAAGGCTGGATTTGTCAATTAAGTAGTAATTTTCTTAGATCCCTCTACATAGCTGAGCCCAAGACTTGAGTCCAGAACAGACAATAAATGTTCGCGTGATTTATTTATGGGTAAGGTACCATGCATGACCTTAGAGTTGAGATGAAGAGGTTTTCTGGGAGTTCACAGAGGGAATACCTACCTCTGGAGTTGGGGGAAAATGAGAATCAGGGAAAGTTTTCTGGGGAAGAACTGAACTGAGCTCTGAAAGAGGAGTAGGATGTATCGAAGGGAAATAGTTTGGGGGGCAGGAGATGTATTAAAGAGTTCTCAAAGTATTTGGCAAAAGATGTGGCCTCCCTTACCTGTGTCCACAGTAGGAGTCTGAGTCTGGGCATGTTTTTTAGCAACACTACCAGAGTCATACCAAGTATCCTGTTTTGCCTAGATGTTTGCAATCTCTAGGTGAGTTAAGCAGCCTTTGATAAAGGTGAAAAGTGAGATATTGATATACATAGACTCTACTCTCTGCTAACTAATACATCCAATGTGGCTTCTGGCCTCAGGTTTGCCCGTAACCAGCCACATGCCTTTGGACAAGGCTTCATCTTGGTGGACCTCAGTTTTTGCATGTAGGATACGAGAGGATAGAACTGATGTCTCTTGAGTCCCCTTACAGTTCCCAGATATAAGGATTCAACTTTCTGGTTTTTTTTTTAATGTTTATTTATTTTTGAGAGAGAGAGAGAGAGATTGTGTGAGCAGGGGAGGGACAGAGAGAGAGGGAGACACAGAATCCAAAGCAGGCTCCAGGTTCTGAACTCTCAGCACAGAGCCCGACGTGGGGCTCGAACTCACAAACCGTGAGATCATGACCTGAGCCAAAGTCGGACGCTTAACTGACTGAACCAACCAGGTGCCCCTGCATATTTTCTAAAAGAGCACACGTTTGACCGATGGCAGGACCTGGCCGTGGTTTCATGGTTCCCTGACATTTTCAAAAGTGTTTCTGTGTTACATGCATACTGTTTATGCATTGCCAGGATGCAATACAGTACAAACTCCAATACTGCTTTGTTGGCTATTGAGGAATAATCATCACCTGAGTTTCCCAACATTCTCAAACTTACTGGCTCAACACGTACATCAGTGCTTCCCACTACTCATCCACTGAATCTATCTCACCCGATCCCTGCTTTATGCCCTGTAGCAGACAAACAAACTAAATAACCACTGGATTGAAGAAGTCCCAGCCAAGGTGGGGCTGGAGGAGGAATTGCAGGCTAACTGGGCTGTAGAAGGAGCCACCGGACATTGGCTTTTAAAGGAAGTTTAAAGGGCACGAGATTTAACCACAAAATAATCTGATTTACTTCGAATCAAATCAATGGCCATAGGGATACACTGATGAATAAGAGAGACATTCTTGCCCTTAAATATCACTTAAATGTAGCCCTGACTGAAATGTTTATCAGACGGGCACTACCAGAGTTGAGTGTTTTAAGCATGAACTCCCCAGGGAAGGAATACAAGTCGCTGGAAATCAAGTGAATTCACAGGTAGTGATGATAACAGGGTTGGGAGGTTCTTTGAGAACAGCAGAGTGAAAAACCTTTGAAAATGAACCCTGAAGAGGAAAGCCCTATTTTGTAAACACATACTCTGTTGCGTCTGGTTTTTCAATAGGCTATGTAGACCCACCTTGGATATGTGTGCGAGTTGCTCCTTGAAATCACCTTGTAGTGACTTGTCCTGGCAGACATCAGGTTCCAATACTACATGTCTTACTTTATCCCCAGATTATGTCTTGTACCAAATCTTGCATTTTCTCATGAGGTACAGCGCTGCACATTCAATGCCCATGTCTTAATCCGATAGAATCATTTTGAAATGTTTTCTTGAATCCAGATCTCTTATGTGGTTTTCACCACACATAATTATAATTATTTTACTGAAATCTCACTTCCACTTTGTTTTACTCTTCCTGATTTTCTGTTACTATTATTATTCAAGGTTTATGAGACCAACTGTACAACCTGGAAGGATTCGGCTGTAGAGGAAGCTCTTCCATTCTGAAAGAGACAAGAATGAAGGGTAAATATCCAAAGGAAACTCACCACCGTGAGAAAAGAGAGGGGAGGGCAGTTGGACGCTTGTTATGCCCCAGACACATTATTTTTTGAAATATTTAATCTTCATAAATTCCCTATTAGGCACCAGATTCACTTCCTCCATCATACATTAGAGAACCAAGGCTTACCAAGTAACATAATTAATGTGAAAATTAAATTAGCAAATATAAGGGGACTAGATTTCAAAACCAGATCTCATTGACTACAAAAATCCATGTGACTGACACTCTACCAGCCCTCCTTCCCAACACCATGTTGAAACACCAATGCACAGAGGAAAAATTTTAATTTGCTATATGATTGCCAAATTGTGTATGTTCATTATAAAATTTGTAAAGACAGAGAAGCGTAAGTCATAAAGAAAATGATTCTCAATCCCACTCACCCATCAATATCTATTATTAACATTTTTAAAAATGTTCTTTCAATTTATGAGCAGATATAATTGTTTTTTAAATGGAATCATGATGTAATGCCTTTTTATAATCTGCTTCTTCATGAGCCTTCTAGATCTTATTAAACATTTTTCTGCAACATCGCTTTTTTTTCAGGAATAGAATTTAGTGATTCATCACTTACATATAACACCCAGTGCTCATCCCAACGAATGCCCTCCTTAATGCCCATACCCGTTTAACCCATCCCCCCACCAACCTCCCCTGCAGCAGCCCTCCGTTTGTTCTCTGTATTTAAGAGTCTCTTATGGTTTGTCTCCCTCTCTGTTTTTATATTATTTTTGATTCCCTTCCTTTATGTTCATGTGTTTTGTATCTTAATTCTCACATATGAGTGAAATCATATATTGCAAATGGCAAGATTTCATTGTTTTTTATTGCTGAGTAATATTCCATTATATATATATATATATATATATATATATATATATATATACACCTCATCTTCTTTATCCATTTATCCGTCGATGGACATTTGGGCTCTTTCCATACTTTGGCTCTTGTCAATAGTCTGCAATATCATTTTTAAATGATTACATGTTCTCTCATATGGATTAACCATTTTCTTATTACTGATATTTTGGTTGACACAGTTTTTCATCGTTATATTAAAAACTGTAATAATTTTATGCACAGACTCATAAATAGTCTATAAGAATAAATTTTTAAAAAGAATATCACTGAAGCAAAATGTATGCATTTACTCAAGTCTCCTATTACGTATCTCCAGATTATACTTCAGAAATTTTTCTAGCGCTTTCTACTTCCACTAACAATGGTCAGGGATGTGTCTCTCCTTGAAACTTTAACAACAGCAGGGATTATCTTTTTTTCCACTACTGTCAGTTTATAAGCAGAAAATAGTATCTGATCTTGTTTCATTGTATATTTATTTGAGTATTAATGACCTTGGATTTGCATATATTTGTTTGCGTTTGCATATTTCTTTTTTGAATTGCCTGTTCAGATCCTCTATTTGTTTTTCTATTGATGGGTTTATTTTTGGTGAATTATATAAAATTTCACCTTCTATTTAGTTTGCTTATTTTATTTTTGACCCACAGATCTTTTAAATTTTTATTCTGTCAAAATATCAATCTTTTTATGCGTGCAGCACATTTGCTTGCAAATCATCTGTACTCTTTGGACTGAAAAACGTTCATCTTCACTATCTTGTAGTTTTCTTCCTCTTTTTAAAATATTTGAATCTTAAGTCCATCAGAAATAAATGTTGATACATAATGTGTTAGGGAGTTCTTTTTTTTAAATGATTAGCCCATTGTCCTGAGTCCATATCAGGAAACTGTTGGTCCTCTCGAATTGATTTGAAATAGTGACAATAGTTCGTATCCATTGAATGTATACTCTGTGCCTGGACTGTTCGAAGTACTTTTATAAAATAATTCCTTTGACAAAGTCTGACAACAACCTATGAAGTAGATACATGTATTTTCAGATCCATTTTACAGATAATAAAACTGATGCACATAATAGACAGAAGCAATATAACACAGTGATTAAGACAAGAGACTCTGGAGCCAACTTACGTTTAAATTCCCATTCTGGCACGTGCTAGCTGTGGTGACAGCTTTGGGCAAGTTACTTAACCTCTCTGGGCCCCAGTTTTCTCATCCATACAACAGGTACAAGAGCCCCTTTTTAGAGGACCATTGTGAAATAAGCCAAGGAATGTAAACTGCATAAATCAATGCCTGACCAAATGAATGCTATCGAACGGTCGGCTACTGTTAATGATTCTTTCTGTTCTAACGTGCTGGATCTCTGGTGCTCTACGAACGCCATTTTGATTTATGACATAACATAGGATCTATTTTATAACATATGATCATTTGTGATATATTTTAACGTCTTGTGATGCAAATTTTGTTCTGTGATGGCACTCATTTTTTTTTAACTCTCTTGTCTTTCCACCTGTTTATTCTTCTAGGGATTTTGGTAGGAATTTCATAGAAATTACACATTCCTTCAGAGCCAGTTAACACTAAAATATTGGGTTTTCCATCCAGCCATGTAACAATTTTCTTCAAATAGTTCCTACTTGTTACTCCTTGGGTTTATTCCCTGGTGTCTTATTTATTATTCACTCATTCCTTTTGGTGGTTGTTTGAGGGAAGGGCACTTTCTTTTTAAAATTTTTTAAGTTTATTAATTTATTTTTGAGAGAGAGAGAAGGAGAGAGAGGGAGCAGGGGAGGAGCAGAGAGAGAGAGAGAGAGAGAGAGAGAATTCCAAGCAGGCTCTGTGCTGGAATTCAGCACAGAGCCCGACACAGGACTCAAACTCATGAAACATGAGATCGTGACCTGAGCCGAAACCAAGAGTCCAATGCTTAACCGACTGAGCCACCCAGGCGCCCTGGGAAAGGCGCTTTCTAACTAACATTTATTAAAAAACAAAACAAACAAACAAAACCCAGAGAGCCCTAAGATCCAAAGCGTGAAGTACGTACTTACCATAATCATTTACTTTAACTTAAAATATTCAAAGGGGAACTTATTCATCAACCTTTGGATCTAAAGCCGAGGGCTTTGAGTTTGTATCACCTGAAATCAAAGCCTTGATTCTCAGGATATGTTAATTCCAGTTTTAACTTTTGTAACGATGGAGTGAACATTTAGACCTACGGCAGATATGAATATGAACTTACTGAAAATTGTATCATTTTCACTCCCAGTCTTTCATTGTTCTGGCACACACCTTATCCCACAAAAATTTTTAGCAACCTGTAATTATCAGGTGTTTCTTAAGCAGTCAATTGTTAATTTTCATAATTTATAGCCACGTAACATCTTATCAGGTTTTGTCATACGTAATAAAATCACATAATTACAAAATGACTAGCCAGTGGACTATTGGGTTGGTCCTAATTTTTCGATTGGTTCTGGTGTGTTTTCAGTTCGTGAAATCCTCTATCTCCTTTTTTCTGTTCCCTTGCATTGGCTCGGTCACAAAATGTCATGCTAAACCAAAGCAATGCCCGCCTTTCTAGGTCTCTGTGTGTACACTGGGTGGATGTGCCTATCATGTAAATATGAGACTCTGTCTTTAATGGAACATCAACTTCATTTAAACTTATTTGCAGAAATTAAACATTTACTTTTCTTATTTAAGCCATTTCATCTTATATGCTTGTTCACATTTTCCTTTGTTTCAGCCTTTTGTTCTCTGCACTATATGTACTCTTTTAATCGGGTCATTTGGGATGGATATGTTGTGACTTATTCTACATATGATCATTATAGAAATATACGTTTGAATAGGTATTTCTGTGATTAGTCACATCCAAATGAAATATCTTTTGAATCCTTCCTTATACAGATTGAGGATATTATTTCATTGTTATTTTATTTCTCCCATCACTCCCTATCAGTTTCCCAATGAATATAATTCATGGTTTTAAATGTGAGGAATTATTGGGACACCTAGGTGGCTCAGTTGGTTAAGCGTCCAACTTCGACTCAGCTCATGATCTTGCGGTGAGTTCGAGCCCCACATCGGGCTCTGTGCTGACAGCTTGGAGCTTGAAGCCTGCTTTGCGTTGTGTCTCCCTCTCTCTCTGCCCCTTCCCTGCTTGCACTCTCTCTCTTTCTCAAAAATAAATAAACATAAAATTTGTTTAATGTGAGGAACTATTTTAATGTTTGCATTTTATATTATGTATGTTTTCAAGCCCTATTCAGGGAATGTTTTTTCTTTGAATAATATTTGTATTAGCCATTTAGTGTTAAATATATATATTTACTATTTGATTTTTCAAATCGAGTTTTTCCATTACAACTTCCCCAGTCCTGGATTATGTATCCTGATTAATCACCCAGCAGCACAGAGTTTTTGTTGAGAAATTATTTCAATGGTATTTAGAACGACATACTTCCTAAGCCCTTGTAAATCTGAGAGAGTCTGTCTGTTGCTTTTGAACATAAATCACTAAAGCCTGGGTACAGAATTCTTTGACACCAGTTGGTTTTTCTTAAACCTGTAGATATGACTTTATTGTCTCTTGGGTTTTTATATTAAAAATAAAGTTGTAGTAGCCGAAGGTGCTTAATTTATATGTACTTTTCCCTTCCTAGATGCTTTTAACGTTCTTTTCTTACTCGCCTGCGTGTTCTAATGTCTATTTCAATTCTGCTATTGCATCTTTAGTTTCCTTATTGCCTTTTCTTATCTCTATCAGTTGTACCTTCATTTTTCCTTACTCCCTACGGTCCCCTTCTAGGTGAATCTGTCCTAGCCCTAAAGTTTAGGTTCATGCCTGGAAATTTAGAAAAAATATTTAAACGAGAGGAAATATATAAAAAGTGTATCTCAAAAAGGACTGGAATAAAAGGTGTTTGCCCAGTTTTATCTGAGCCAAAATAATTGGATGAAAAGTGAACTCAAGAATAAATTACAGTACAGCCGTAAAATGGAATACTCTAAAACAACAGAAATGATAACAAATGTTACATGGAACAGCAGAAATAACTTTGCAGACACAATGTTGAAGCCCGTCACAAGACAGTACACGCTTTATCATCACACGTAGGCATTGAAACGTAAACTGATCTGTAGTGACCAAAGTTGAAAGGGCGGTTTACCTTCGTAAGGTAGAAAGTCAGGAGACAGGAGAGATGGGTGTAAGTTTCTGAAATTGTTCAATTTGTCCATCTTGATAGTGGCTATACTAGTGTATTTACAATGCAAAAAATTCAAGCCCTACACTTAGGATTTGTGAATGCCTCTGGATGTTACATTTCACTAAGAATGTTTACCAAAAAAACCACATCCGTTTGTCTAGTTGAAAAAACATCTACAACCGCACAACTGTTCGATGAAATGCAAGCAAAGATTTAGCCCTTGTCAAATTAGATGTAAAATACCAGCATAAAAAAAAAAAAAAGACATTTCACCAAAGAATATCTGTAAGTCTTTGGCACAAGGAACTCTACAGATTACTATCTATCCCATTTTTGAAGATTCCTTGGGAAAACATATACCGTAGCCTCTAGTGTGAATTCATCCCAAGCACTGAAATTGGAAACTGGATACTAAGTGCCAAATCAGAAATCAAATTTAAAATGCCTGCTTTTCTTCCCGCAATAAAACAACTCAGCAAAGGAAGATCCGGCCCTTTCTGTCGCTCTCTTGCAGGGGACATGTTCGCCAGGAGCCCCGTCCTCAACCAATCCGGCCCCACCGAGTTCGTGTTCCGCGCCTTCACCACCGTCCCCGAATTGCAGGCCCTCCTCTTCCTCCTCTTCCTCCTGCTCTACTCGATGATCCTTTGTGGCAACGCGGCCATCGTCTGGGCGGTGCGCACACACAGCTCGCTGCACACCCCCATGTACTTCTTCCTGTGCAACCTGTCTTTCCTGGAAATCTGCTACACCTCTGTTGTGGTGCCTCTGATGCTTGCCAACCTTTGGGGCGCCCGGAAACCCATTCCGCTGGCTGGCTGTGGGGCCCAAATGTTCTTTTTCGTCGCCCTTGGCAGCGCTGACTGCTTCCTCTTGGCAATCATGGCATACGATCGCTACGTGGCCATCTGCCACCCGCTGCGCTACACCCTCATCGTGACCCAGAAGCTGTGCGTCCGGATGGTGCTGTGCGCCCTGGGCCTGGCCCTCCTCCTCTCCCTGCAGCTCACCTGCTTGATCTTCACCTTGCCCTTCTGCGGGCACCGCCGGGAAATCAACCACTTCCTGTGCGACGTGCCTCCCGTCCTGCGGCTGGCCTGCGCCGACATCCGCGTGCACCAGGCCGTGCTCTACGTGGTGGGCATCCTCGTGCTGACCGTCCCCTTCCTGCTTATCTGTGTGTCCTATGTGTTCATCGCCTCCGCCATCCTGCGCATCCGCTCCGCCGAGGGCCGCCGCCGGGCCTTCTCCACCTGCTCGTCGCACCTCACCGTGGTCCTGCTGCAGTATGGCTGTTGCAGCCTGGTCTACCTGCGTCCCCGCTCCAGCACCTCAGAGGACGAGGACCGCCAAATCGCCTTGGTCTACACCTTCGTCACCCCCTTACTCAACCCGCTGATTTACACCCTTAGGAACAAGGATGTCAAAGGTGCCCTGAGGAATGCCATCGCCAGTAAAGCAGCCTCGGACACCCGTTGAGGCTTAAGGGGCCTGGGGGTGGGTGTCTGTCAGTGGCCGTGATAATGGACTCTGAACAACGAATATGAAATTCTCATACTTACCTCCCCCACACTTTGCAGTTGACGTTTCTTTTTGCCATGTTGGCCCCATGTCCACAGTCTGTACTCATTTTCTTGAAGTGCTTGAATAAGATGAAAAATGTGGACAAAAACCTCAATGCAGGAGCGCTAGTCTGCGGGCCCTACTTTAAAGGTTCAGAGCTCAGTCGGGGCAAATGCTTCGTCAGGACCTCCCCCCCCCCCCCCGCCGCCCCCCCCCCCCATGCATGCTGGGACTAAAGCATCACAGACGCCCTGCCTCCTGAGAAGGCGATGATACTGAGGTATCCTGTGAACGACGCCTTCAGTTAGATGTGTTCCTACAGACATAGATCTTACTAAGAGAAATACACTGTACTGTTGTTTTAGATACGAACGTGTGGCAAACAGAAGCTTATCTAATGCATCAATTTCCTTCCTTCCATACATCCCAATGGGTTGCCTTCATCGTCCTTCATTGTGCCAGGAAGCGGGCAGGAATTGGCATCCATCGACTCAGCAGGACGCCAGCGCTGCGGGTACAAGCCCTCCGTGCCCTTGTTGGCTTTCCTGCAGCTTTACTCTCCTTCCTCGCCTCTTCCGGTGCCTTCTTAACGGCTACTGGTCGAAGACCCGCTCAGCAGGTGGCGCCACTGGTCCTCCCACCGCGGCACGTCCTGCAGCCCCATGGTGGTTCCATCCTCCTGCACCTGCTCCCTGACCACAGGCAAACCCTGTAGAATTCGCTCCTCCGTGCTTTGCACAGCTGGCTTCATGCTGCCCAGGCTTCCTGAGGAACAATGAAGTAAAGAGGGATCCAAGGACAGTTCTTAACAGAAATTACCTACTCCAGAACAGTTGGGGGTGGACACGACCTGTCAGGGAAGGGACTGGATGTTGCCCATTAGGCTGACTTCAGCTAGTGACCCCAAGAAGTAAGTGTCAGCCAGGGGATACTAAAACTCACCTAAGGACTTGGTACAATGTTTCTAAATGCCATAGGGCTAAGTTTACCGAAGGCCTGAAAATGCTTCTTTTTACTAATTCAGTAATTCTCGTTCTAAAATCATAATGTCAAATAATTAAGGCTAACATAACTGGAACTAGAAGCCTGTTCCTTTCCTTTATAAAACGAAAAGGCATTAAAATCTCACTTCCAGTGTTGGACACATGAATATAACATACTTACAATGCATTTCAACCAATATTAAACAACAAGGGGCAATGTTTCTCATCAGAACACTAAGTGGTAAGAGCTAGAAACAAACCTGTATGTATAACGGGAGCCCAGTTTGGTAAACACACATGTGCAGAATAACAAATACACGCACACCAAAAAGTTAGTCGTTCTTATCTGGGCTTTGTAGAATTATGGGTAATCGTTTCTTCTTTATTCATTCATGCATGTTTCCAACTTTTGTAAAGTGAGACTGTGTTACTCTTGTAAGCAGATAAATGACAGTTTCTGTAAACTCCTATCACAGCACAATCCACCTTTCTTATTCTTCCTAAACTGGCGTATTTTTTTGTCTCAGTTACTTCTTCTCTTCAAAATGACTGCTTTCCACGCTTTTAATTGTTTTCACGCTGATGTCACATGGGGGTAAGGAGAAGGACTACAAAGTGTTAATTATTCTGGAAACAGTCATGGATTTCACAATGTATGAGAAATGCCTTTGCTTCCAGCTAAATGCTGGAGGGAAGGAACAGAACTCTGGTTGGCAAGCTGCTTATCAACCTATGCAGGCCAAGCCACATCAGGACAGAATGAATCAATTACATGTGCACACTGTGCGAGACATTGTCGAGAATGCAAACATCAGGAAAGTTTCCAACTGTGTTTCCATGCCTCCTCTTGTTTTTATTTAAGGTCACAAATCATATAGAAAATTAACTTGGGGGGTGGCGCCTGGGTGGCTCAGTCGGTTAAGCATCCGACTTCCGCTCATTTCACGATCTCACAGTTTGGGAGTTTCAGTCCCCCGTCGGGCTCTGTGCTGACAGCTGGGAGCCTGGAGCCTGCTTCGGATTCTATTTCTCCTTCTCTCTCTGCCCCTCCTCGACTTGTGCTCTGTCTCTGTGTCTGTCTCTCAAAAATAAATAAATGAAAAAAAAAATTGTTTTAGAGAAAAAAAAAGAAAATTAACTTGGGACCCAAAAAGAAGGTGAACTGTTACTCTATCCAGATGAAGCTTCCACAGCAATGATCAATCCTTTCAGCTGGATTACTGGGCTCCCCTAGTTACCTTCCTGGGCATATTTTAGCTGAATGGAAGCTCCTCCTTTTTGTCTTTTTTTCTTTTTTAAAAATTAAACATGACACTACATGCAGTACAAAATGGAAATCACTTCCATTCACTGAAATGACACTGCCTGCAAGTAACTTTGTCAGAAACATCGTTATGTCTTCTTAAACACTTTATCACTGATATGTTTGTCACACTGCATTTCTCCAAGTCCTTTCTCCTGGTTCAACTGGTGCATGAAAGGAAGGGTTAGCCACAGTGGTGAGGGTATCGTTTCCATGTGCAAATTCCTTCCCAGCACTTCTCAAAAATAATTATTTATTTTTAAACCCAAATTCTGAGAAAAGGTATTTTGAGAAATTAGGGAAATTGGAAAAGGCATCGTAACTCTCCCGCAAGAATTAAAGCATAATAAGCAACACAGAGAGGCTACTGGTTTAGAGAATCCACGAATGCCCAGGGGAAAAGAAAGAGCAGGAAACATGACACACAGGGTCAGAGGTTAAGTTTACATGTTTGGGACCAGGAAAAGACCAGAACAAGAAGCACTGGGCGAGAAACCGTCACGATGGGTCAGTCAATCTTGCCGGTAGCTGTTTCCGTGTGTGAGTTCGTGGCCCTGTCTGCTGCTAACTTTGAGTCATCCTTGCAAATAAAATAGTCATAAGTTTATATGCCTGGGGAATTTTATACAAATCCTATGAGTGATGTTCTAAGAAATAACACGGTTTGGAAGCAAATAAGTCCTCAGATTGGCAGTTTTGACATGCGATCCTGCACAGAACTGTTGATACTAGTGGGAGATTGGAATGTGTCTTTCCTCAAATGCCACCTGGTAAGGCTCACGGGCTTTTTCCAGCATTTGCGTATTTGCTGGTATTCACTTGGTATATAGTAATATACCTACTGTTTCTAACCATTGAACAAATTTTAGATGCCTACCATAATGAGTAAAGAGGATAAAGAATGGTGAGAAAGGTTTTTACATGGCTTAATTTTGTAAGTTCCTGAAAATTCCCAAGAATTCCATTTTCTCCTTTCCACAGGTTGAAGACCAAGGAAACCATATAAGGAGTGTGTACTTGTGCCCGTCTGTTTTATCCAATCACGACTAACGAGTGTAGACGGAGAGATGGCTAGATAAGAGAAGGCCGGAGTAAGAGAGATTATGTACCAACACATCCTGGGCAGACGGTTCACTTTGTGGATATTAGATGGGTCAGAAACAACCGGCAACAGCACATCATCAAACGTCACAACAGGTATTTTCACAATGACGACCACATTCCCTTTCCTCCCTCCCTCTCCCTCTCCCAGTACCTACTTCGAAAACCACATTGTAAAATTATGGATTCTAGGGAAAATAATAAGAAGCTTGAAATAGGATAGTGATTATTGCTTGAACCTCTCTTTGCCCAACAGCTCTGACTTAAGACTTGTCTTAGTTGCTCCTTTTTGGTTTCTACCCAGCTCTCATGAGAAGGAAACAAGTATGACGCTCATACATGGGGGGAAAGAGGTTACTCAACAGAGATGGGCCACAGTGTTTTGTAACCATCCCCTGAGATCACAGCCCACATACTTGGTGATCTTTGTAAAATTGTTTTAGAAAGGCACCTCGATGCCATAATACAACAACCCTTTCAACAAATATTAATCATGGGTGTTCATTTACTCATTTTTAAACAAATGTGTAGAAAGAATCTACTATTTGCCAAAGTCTCTGACTCTATGGGTCTAATGTTCCCGAGAGGGAAAGAGATAATATATCCATATGCCGGTGCTATGAAAATAAGGAGGAGAGTGGTGATGGGGGCCAAGGATTTGGGATACACAAGAATGTTGAGGGATGGTGACTTGGGGGATGAAAAGAGGACTGTATTATGTACCTGACACTGTGCTATATGCTGGAATTCATAGACAAAACACAAGATACCTGCTTTCAAGGAGTCTACAGACTATTGGGAACATAACCACACAATTATTAGTGTCTTACACATGGTGTAAGATGTGCCTGTGTCCTCCTCAACATAAGTTTTGGTGCTTCTTATGTGTATTCTCACAGAAGGGTTTATATTTTTTCCATGGCCAAGTTGCTCTTAGAAACTCTGGCTCCAAAATGTCTAAGACTCCCTCCCACCCATACATACGAGTCCAGAAGCCTTCAGCAAATCCCTGTGGCTGTACATAAGTGCCCACTGGCTTGTTCTATCCTGGGTCTTCTTATTTCTAAGATACCGCCACATATCTGGTCTCATCTCTCTTGTCGAGTGTGGACCAACTTCCTGTTAGACCAAGACATCTTAGAGGTCGATATCTTCCCTTTCGATGTTACCATATGTAGAAACATCCTTGGCTTCACGCTGCCTCCCAGCTTCTGCTTCCAGAATCCCCGCAAAGCTTTAACATCTCCACCTCTGCTTCTCTGGCAGAAATGACAAGGCAAGAAAAGATTTTTCCAGGAACTCCGATGCCGTCATATATTCAAATTCCCCTTGAAGCACAAAAAGGAAAATGTAGTGGCCTTATTTTGGTTTTATTATATTTTAATTGAAGTGTAAGCAGCATACAATAAAATGCATAGATTTCCAATGGCTTGGTTTCATGTATTTGGGCAACTGTACTCAATAATAAGATATTTTCATCACCCCAGAAATGTCTCTTGTGCCACCTTTCCAGTCAATTCCCCTCCCTGCCGAGTCAACCACTGTTCTGACTTCTATCACTGCAGATTAGCTGTGCCCATTCAGAAATTCCATATGAATGGAACCCACACAGTTTGTATTCTTTTTGTGTCTGGCTTCCCTCGCTTAACATGATGTTTCTGAGATTCAAACAGGTGGTTATGAATTTCAGCAATTTGTTCTTTTTTACATCTGAGTAGTATCCCAGTGTATGAATATACCACAATTTGTTAATCCAATTTCTTTATCCATTGTGAGCTTGATTCTAACGTCTCATTTTTGTTTCTGGGTGTCTTATGCTTGACATGTGAAATGGGCACTTGTCATCAGATGGTTTCTCTGGCCCCCATGCTCCAGTTCTCTGAACTCCCATGCCCCACTAGCCAGAGCTTAACACACCTATGTCTCAACCAGGCTTTTCTGGAGATATTTTGTTATCTGAGCCCTTGGTGATTTTATCAGTGTTTATCTCAAACCAGCTAAGAAAAAAAGGCTGGGATTATGGAGCTTTTAAATTATACTGGACTGGAAACCACTTCATGCAGTTCTCTTTTTGGTTCTGCCCAAACTAATCAACTGATGTCAACAAGGCACCCATCCTCCTAGGGATCAATTTACTCATTTGTACAATGAGCGATGTTTTAGTTGACCTTCGTGGTGCCCTCCAGCTCCAGATTCCATGACTTTGTTCGTGGAATGACTCCACACCATGTAATTTATGAGCGACTAGAAATGATTGATAAGGAATTGGTAAATGCAAAAGCAGCACCTTTCCCTGACATTAGAAGCGCTCCAAGATCAGGCCCCAAGGTACAACTTTTCAACTTTATTTCTTACTTCTTCTTAGGAACCTCAACCTTAACGACACCGGTCTCTTTACTGAACCCAGAACATGCCATGCATGGTCCCACCATGTGGCCTCTGCTCAGACCATTGCCCTGCTCCACAATCCCTCCCTGTGTCTCCCCACCCATGTACACCCTACCCATGTTAAAAGAATGACTCTGGTTCACGTCTTCCATGAGATATTTACTTACTAGCCCAGTGCACAGATAAGTCTCCGTCTCCTGGATTCCTGCAGCATTTTCTCTACCATGCTTGATGGCTGACGGCAATCACTGTACTTGTCTCCACCTGCCATTGGAAACTTCAAGTTCTTGCTTCTTTGTTCACATCTTGTATCTGCAAGTTAACCGTGAACGTCTAAGAGGGTAGAGCCTGAGTGTTAACCCGCATGACTTCCCCCTAATACCTAAGCCAGAACAGGATATGGAGTAAAGTCTAAGTAATGTTTTGTTAATAAACTTTGAACAGATAAAACGTAGTCAGAAGCTTAGGAGATTTTCCCAAGTCCTTCTCTTTCGATAGGGCTAACCCTCAGGTTCTACCTCCAAAATTTCACAACATGGGAGAGAAAGGGGGTTTCCATTTCCTGAAACCTTGCCCCAGGATAATTTCGAACACTGGAGGGAAGATTATAATGAGCAATCACGACAACCAGAACCCAAAAGGTTAGGACAACTGTGTATCCTTACCCCTCGGGGAAGCAGAAAACAATCCAGATCAGCCAAAGTGCTATCCCAGAGTCAGAGAGTCTGATGACAAATGAAGGAGGGGGATGAGGAACTTAGTCAGAGCCTCAGGGCCAGCTAGAAATGGGGGGACTAGGACTTGTTTTGCTAATACTCTTGCTGTAGTTTTCCAAGAGACCGAGACTGGCCATCCCCTTGATGACATCTCCACAGGGACAACATCGCCCCCACGTGGGCAAAAACCAGGACTTGGAGGTAAAAAAAATCTTAGATATTCTAATGGTTTTCTCTTCAAAGCTCACCTTTATCTGACAAAATCTTATTCCATAGTATTTAATGTCATGGGAGCTGGAGAGAATTGAAGATAAAAGATATAAAGGGTCCTTAAGAGGAGAGGGTACCTGGGCAATAATGAATACAAGGTTGAGAAATACTGCGCTGGGCTAAAGGGGCTTATCCTTCCCTTCTCAGAGCGTTTTCATTCCCTTGGAAAAACGGAAGCCCCACAGTGTGGTATGAAGTGTACAGATGAAAGAGGCCTGAGTACATCTGAGTGGCACCGAGGTGGGTTGGATTGGACGCTAACCCTTCAAAGGACACTGCTCGCCTCCCAAACTCTGCCCTTTTTCCTAGGTCTCTCAGCCAGCAGACATCCACGTGAACCTGATTGCCAAACCTGCCCACACAAAGTCCCCCTCCTCTTCCAGACTCAGATTGATAGCCATGTTTCTGAACGTGGTTCCTGACTTCCTGTGTGGCCACGGTTAAAAAAAAAAACCAACTACAGACCAAGGTGGAGTCACTTCCTCCGGTATAGTAAACCAAGACTTAACTGCGGTTTCAGCCTCTGCAAGAGTGGGCTTTTAAGCCAATCCATCTGGGATGTTCTGGTCAGCACCAGTAAGGTAATCTGTCAGATGGGCTCTCTCTCCCCCATAGGAAGATAAGGTCATTTGCATGATGAGCCCCCCCCCCCCCCGGCCCAGCCCTTCCTCCTAAAGGAAGATGACCTTGCCTGAAACAATCCTTTTCTTTCATTAATAACGTCCTTGTGGGGCGCCTGGGTGGCTCAGTCGGTCAGGTGGCCGACTTCGGCTCAGGTCACGATCTCGCGGTCCGTGGGTTCGAGCCCCGCGTCGGGCTCTGGGCTGATGGCTCAGAGCCTGGAGCCTGCTTCCGATTCTGTGTCTCCCTCTCTCTCTGCCCCTCCCCTGTTCATGCTGTGTCTCTCTCTGTCTCAAGAATAAATAAAACGTTAAAAAAAATAATAATAACGTCCTTGTCCTACCCTCCTTCTTATAAAAACCTTTCATTTTGTAAAGCTCCTTAGAACCCCATTCTGCTTGCTAGTGGTATGGTGCCTGATTCATGAATCATTTAACAAAGCCAATTAGTTCTTCATATTTACTTGGTTAAATTTTTAAAGTTTATTTATTTATTTTTAGAGAGAGAGAGAGAGAGAGCACAAGCAGGAGAGGGGCAGAGAGAGAGAGGGAGAGAGAGAATCCCGAGCTGACTCAGAGCTGTCATTGGAGAGCCTGAAGCGGGGCTCAAACCCACGAACTGCAAGATCATGGCCTGAACTGAAGTCAAGAGCCGGTCGCTTAACCAACTGAGCCAGCTACGTGCCCCAAATTTTGCCTTCTCGCACTGCGAAGGAGCCAGATGGTGCAACTGGAAGTTCAGAAGAGTCAAGTCCCCAAGGTTGACGGGAAACAAGAGATGAGAAGGGACGAGGTACAAGAGCATCCTTTCCTTTTCTCTTCTCTGAACTCCTGGCTGCAGTGGCTCCTTCCCACATGCTGAGTGAACATGGCTGATGAGTAATCTCGGCCCCTCCACGCATGGGTGCAATTCCCTTTGCGGTAAAGCGTCTCACCACTTTGTTTGCATCTAGCCTCGCCTCCTTCCCTCAGTTGTCCTCACCTCCCCGGGGAAATCTTCCAAATAGAATGTCAAGATCGAAATTCCTGCTTCGGAGTCTGCTTTCTAGAAGACTCATGCTAAGTTGGCAGTTGTCTTAAGCATTTCAGGCTGTGTAACAAGACATCATAAACTGGGAGTCTTACAGACAACAGAGTTTTACTGCTCACACTTCTGGAGGCTGGAAGTCCGAGACGAAGGTGTGGGCAGTTTCCCCGTCTGGTGAGAGTCCACTTCCTGGTTCATAGATGGCTGTCTTCTCCCTGTGTCCTCGAATGGTGGAAGGGGATGGGGGGGGGGCTCTCTCTGAGTCTCAGTTCTGAGGGCACTAATCTCATTCATGAGGGCTCCACCCTCATGATTTAATCACCTCCCAAAGGACCCCCCCCCCTCCCGCCACCTGCTAATACCATCACCTGAGAGTTAGGTCTGAACATATGAATCTGAGGGGGACACAAACATTCAGACCATAACTGTAGTAGAAGGAGCTCATAAACATATCAGGATTATGGTTCCACCCACATTTCCTTCCTACCTATAACTAGATAGATTGATATAACAGAACAGCTTGCCTTCTCTTTCTTCTTCATGATGTAGTTCTTTTAAATATTAGTCCTGAGTAACTATATGGTTAGTCTATAGGTTGAATTGTTTCCTGGTGAGGAGGGCGTGAGTGTTCCTGGTTTGGGTCGGAAATACCCGCATGACATAATGAGGCACATGTAAGCATTAGAAGGGAGGTACTGATTTAGGTTGTGTCTCTGGCTATAGACCATCGCTTGATCCTGCCCTCTTCAGGGTCTCTTTCTCCTGCCTTCCCAGCAAATCTGTGAACCACCCCAAATCATTTCAGTATGTTTCTTTTGTGTATCAAAAACCCAGGGTTTATTTCATTCTTTGGCAGCTAAGAGCCCTGAGTGCTGAACCACTGGACCCCGAGATTCCCTTCCAATGCTGACATGCATTCACATGGCACAAAGACCATAGCCTCTCCCCTTCTGCTAGAGACAGAATCTCTTTGGAGTCCTAACCCCCTAATGCAGGAATTTCACTTATTTCTTGAGGTATTTCCTAAGTGCTCCCCCTCTACTAGGCACTAGAGAGGAAACAGAAGGAATCCAAAGTATTTACCATCTCACTGAAAACCTAAGACACACAGCAAACAATTCACTTGCGGGATGAAGAGCCTCAACCAACAAGTGGGAAGGGGCACCTGAGGGCAAACAAAGAAACAAAACAACAGAGCTGCCTGGCTCTTTCCCGTTTTCCTCACCGAAGCTGGGATGTGAAAACAACCGTCTGTTTTGAGGAAAGCACTTCAGGGACACCATCCCAAATGACACTGAAAGAGCCAAATGTCCCACGAGAGCCCAGCACCATGACTTGTGCTTGGGGAAAAGAGTCTGGTTCTGAAAAATATGTAAGAGCTGCTCCCAGGCTCCCCGCTGCTACCCTGCCAACAATCAGTTAAGCTGCTGGGTTCAGATTCCAGTAACTTCCTGAGCTCTTATCATCCTTCAGAGGTGAGCCTGTTTAGACTTTAGCGCTGCTCTTAACCAGCGAGGCAGGTGCCTCAGGGACTCCATTTGTGTAGGACTGCTGGCAGGTGGGAGAGACAGGAGATTGTCACTCAAAACTACACGTCGCCATTCTAGTCAAGCCCGAACCAGCCCAGGGCTTAGTGATCACAGGGCCTTAGAAGGCAGGTCTGTGTCTTGACCCGAGGTTTCAATATCGATGCCTGCCAGTTCTTTATCTCGTCATGGCTTTGGGTGGGAATCTCCCTTCTATAGGTAGGCTTCCCCTCTCTGATTTGTTTTATATATATATTTAAGTTTATTTATTTATTTTGAGAGAGAGAGAGAGAGTGGGGGAGGGGCCGAGAGAGAGGGGAAGAAGGAGAATCCCAAGCACTCTCAGCACAGAGTCTGAGGCGCGGCCACGAGGTCATGACCTGAGCCAAAATCAAGAATCGGATGCTTAACCGACTGAGCCACGCAGTCACCCCCTCTGCCCTCTGACTTGTAAGCCAGCCTTCTCATGAGCAAGGAGACCTCAGATCTACTGCTCAGTCTCCACTGCCCTTCAGTTTGCCAGAATCCCAGAGGGGGAAGACTCCTGGGGTTTGGCCTCTTCATGGAAAGAAAAGTTATTTGGGGACACAATTATCTCGGATCTTTGGGAGATGAGTGAAGGGAGAGAAAGAGGAGGCAATACAAGCAGAGCAGAAAGACTGGGAGGAACCACATACCTCAGCCCTCGGCCCAGTGTTCTTCCCAGGCGGGTGCAAGGAAACCCAGACTTGGTTCAGTCTCCCTTCCCTGACTCTGGGCCGCACCTTGGGGGTTCTCTCTTGCTTTTCAGTCACTGTTAGTTTTAAAAGTAACTTCTACTTTGGGACTCAAGACCACTTCTAGGTTTGCAAAAGCCTGGACCAATTCAACACTTTAACTTCACACCCTTCAAAGTACTCGTCCTCCCCCATGAGCTCAGGCAGCTTGGGGAGATGCAGTGGGAAGGAAGAAGAAAGGGAGGGGGTAAGAGAACCAAAGTCCTCAAGTCTGCTGGCGTGGAATACGAACAGTTGGTGAGTTTCGCGTGGCAGGCGTGCTCTGTCATGAGACCGGTTGGGGTTCTTCAGAGGCCTCCTTTTTGGGACTGCTTGCATCAAGGGCAATGCATTTTTTACCTGATCTTTTTATGATCCCTCTTTTGTAAGAGAGCCCGTCCACGACCTCACTGCTACGGCCTCCTCTGCCCCAGCAAGATCTTTTGGGTGGAGTCCCAACACAGTGGTCTGAGTCCAACAAGATCCAGCAGCACTCACTTGGCCTCTCGATAGGAAACTCACCTACTCATGCTATGCCATGGTGAGGGTGCAGAATTGCCCCCCACCATGCTTTCTCCCCTCCCCCAGCCACAGGTGGCTAATCCAGGGAGCCTCCCATCTTTATTTATTTTTAATATATGAAATTTATTGTCACATTGGTTTCCATACAACACCCAGTGCTCATCCCAAAAGATGCCCTCTTCGATACCCATCACCCACCCTCCCCGCCCTCCCACCCTCCATCAACCCTCAGTTTGTTCTCAGTTTTTAAGAGTCTCTTATGCTTTGGCTCTCTCTCCCACTCTAACCTCTTTTTTTTTTTTTTTTCCTTCCCCTCCCCCATGGGTTTCTGTTAAGTTTCTCAGGATCCACATAAGAGTGAAAACATATGGTATCTGTCTTTCTCTGTATGGGGAGCCTCCCATCTTTAGAAGTGGCACACAAACACAAGTCTTCAGGTTCTTACAAGTCCCCTAAACTTTCTCCGTTCACCTAACATCCAGCCACGAATGAAGTGAACTTCTGGTCTCCCTTCTTGTACACATTCCCCAAGAGTAGCTTTTCTGCATCCTCCCCCTAACGTGAGTGGGCAGGAGCACCCACACTGCAGTGTATTTCAGTAAGCTCGCTTGGTTCTCCTTCCCAATCTCTTCCCTCAGTGACTCTTCCCAGTTCTGTCTTCTTCAATTTCAAAATGAAAGCGAACACTAGGAAAGGTGTTAGGGCCATTTTCTTCATTTTTAAGTAATTCCTTCAGGGGTATCCAGCATCTTTAGAATATGGAGTACACCTCACCTGTCGTCCTTAGTTTCAGGCTTTTCACTACATTTGGAACCCACTCTAACCATCACTGTCAGAGTCGTGTTCGAGTTTCAAATGTGTTCATTGAGAAATGTCTATCGTGGTGGCTCTGACTTTCCTTTGGAAGGCATTTCCTGAGTCTCTGAACCGCTAACGTAGTTCCTCATTAAGTAATCTTTCTCCACCCCCCTCCAGCGGCTGCAGCCAAATGTTACCACACTGGCTTTTCTTTGGGTCTGTGAAGACCTTGTGTTCCTTTCTCCAGATCAGCAGAAATATGCATCAAGGAAATCGAACCACCGTCTCTGGGTTCCTCCTTCTGGGACTCTCCAACCAGGCTGAGCAGCAGAAGGTCCTCTTTGTGCTTTTCCTGGGTATGTACCTGGTCACTGTGGTTGGGAATGGACTCATCATCCTGGCCATCGGCTTGGATTCTTACCTTCACACTCCCATGTATTTCTTCCTTGCCAATCTGTCCTTTGCTGATATTTCCTCCGTATCCACCTCAGTCCCCAAGATGCTGATGAATATTCAGACCAAGACTCAATCCATCTCCTATGAGAACTGCATCACGCAAATGTACTTTTCTATTGTGTTTGTCGTTATTGACAATTTCCTCTTGGGCGTCATGGCCTATGACCGCTTTGTGGCTATCTGCCACCCTCTGAACTACATGACCATCATGCAACCCAGGCTCTGCGTTTCACTCGCGGTCATTCCGTGGGTCCTCAGTAATGCTGTTGCCCTAATACACACTCTTCTGCTCCTTCCGTTGCTTTTCTGTGACAGCAACACTCTCCCACACTTCTTCTGTGACTTGGCTCCTCTGCTCAAGCTGTCCTGCTCAGACACAAGGATCAATGAACTCGTATTATTTATCGCGGGCTTATCGGTTGTCACCTTCCCCTTTGCCCTCATCCTCTTCTCCTACATCTGCATTGTCAGGGCTGTCCTGAGAATCTCATCCACAGAGGGAAAGTGGAAAGCCTTCTCCACCTGTGGCTCTCACCTGACAGTTGTATTGCTCTTCTATGGGACCATTGTAGGGGTTTACTTCTTCCCCTCAACCACTCACCCTGATGGCGGAGATAAGATTGGTGCAGTGCTATTCACTGTGGTGACGCCCATGATGAACCCCTTCATCTATAGCCTGAGGAACAAGGACATGAAAGGTGCCCTAAGAAAGCTCCTCAGTAGGAAAATCTTCCTCCCTTTGATGCCGTGGGCATCTGATTTATCCCCATAACCAGATGGATGATTCTGCCCAGAGTTTATGGCATAGATGTGATGGTTCAGTTTTAGATCCGCCTCCGAGGGGCCGGGGCTTTCCCACATAGCTCTGGTCTTGGAAACGAGGCCCTAACCCCGTTGGTAAGTCACAAGGAAAGCGCATTATTCTGATTCTCATCTATGTTCCTGCAAACTTGGGCACAAATCATTTATAACTTAGACAATAACAAGTGCATGTAGTACCTTTTACAGCTTTGGAGACAGTTATTTTATTTATTTATTTATTTGTTTGTTTGTTTGTTTGTTTATTTATTTATTTGAAGACAGTTATTACTAATTCCTTTATTCAATCTTGATTTCTCTAGGTCAGCTTTTCTCAAAGTCTGTTTTGCCAAAACTACTATTCAGTGAGATGTTCACAGAAGGGTCCCACATCCAAATAATGTGAGGCAACTCTGAGCTGCATGAAGTAAATGTCTTCACTAGACAACTTCTTAGAGCCTTTGGTATAGCATAAATCTCCAAGAAGGCAGTATGGTACGCAGCAATTCTCACATGTATTCAATCATATATGAGCTTATTCAGTCGGATATAACCTGACTCATCACCAAGTAGTTCGTGGGACTAGTGTGCAAAACATAATTGGAGAAGTGCATTCAATGACAAATCAGAGAGCATTTCTATAAAAGACATCAGTTCTAGTCCTGACTCTGCCCCAAAGTAGTTATGAGACTTATGGCATGTCAATTCACTTTCTTGAGTCTACTTTCTCGTCTATAAAACAAGGTTATTAGTTCTAGTTGGTGAGAGCCACAGGTGGAGAAGGCTTTCCACTTTCCCTCTGTGGGTGAGATTCGCAGGACAGACCTGACAATGAAGATGTAGGAGAAGAGGATGAGGGCAAAGGGGAAGGTGACAACTGATAAGCCCGAGATCAATAATACAAGTTCATTGATCCTTGTGTCTGAGCAGGACAGTTTGAGGTGACTTCTCTCCTCAACCAGCTGCAATGGTCTTGGGTTCAGCTTGGCAATAAAGCTCACAAAATACACCAAGAATCAAGCTTTAAGAAAACTTTAAGGATACGGGACAGCCACAAAACACACACACGATGGCGTCATACAGGCCTCATTTAAAACAATTTTTTAACATTTATTAATTTTTGAGAGAGAGAGAGAGCACGAGTGAGGGAGGAGGGTAGAGGTCTCATTTAGAAGGCACACCTTCTAAAATATCCCAGTCATTCCATACTTGGAATGTGCATGGTCATGAGAGAGAGCACTCGTTGGGTGTGGACGACCTCAGTTCAGGAAGGCTTCAGCTCTGGGGTTCCTTAGCCATTACGCCTTGCTTCTTGATGATCCCCGTAGAGATATGTGACTAGTACCCCTTTTCAGGTACAGCTGCATCTATGCAAATATAAGCTGCTCATCAATTACAAATTCCTCCATAACCAATTTTAACAGTTAAAAGTGACCAAGAAGCTTCAGAGCCACTTTGGCAGGGCTGTCTTGCATCTTGGATCCAGGATCCACCTAGAAAATTCTGGAATTCATTGCAAGAGGGATTAGACCAAGGGTCAAACCTCGGATTTCCTTGAGGCTGAGAAAGGCTACAAACCAGGTTTTACTGCTTTTCTCCCAAATCCCACCTGTATCTACTAACCAAGACTCAGTGAAGGAATCAGGCACTCGTAGCCTGGAAACACCCTTCAGGTGACCCTTGTGCTAAAGAATCACTGAACCCCATGAACTCTGAGTTCCACTCCAGCTCTGGGATTTTTGCAAACCTGGGTGCCCACTGGTTGATGGAAATGTCTTTCAGACATCTACCTTAAGTAGCTCCCCAGAAAAACATGTTCTTTTTCTGTGTCCAAATCCTTTTTAAAAAATATTTGCAGCTCTGGAGCAAACTTTTATTCGCTATTTAATCTGATTCCTCTAACAACTGCACTGTAGCGTGAAGAGATTTGGTTCTAAATCCTGGCTTTTCAGGAAGTTGAGATTCACCTGCGTGATCCATAGAAATTATTTAAGCATTGAAACTTGCTTTCTTCATCTGTCAAACTGGAGTAATCATCTGAACATCCCAAAGCTGTTTGTGAGTAAATGGACATGTATGCGAGACAACAACCATAGATCCTCGTATATCGTAGACACTATTAAAAAAATTCCTTGTTTTGGGAACTGTCCCAGGCTCCCAACCCCAATCTACCTTCCCGGCCAAACGAAGTTTATTCAGTGCCCAATCTAAGACTTCTCTTCTTCTCTAAACTCATAAAAGCCCAACCTCCATAAGAGGAGATACATAATCAGCCACCCGCCTTTCTCTCTGGTGTCTCTCAAACTTTTACGCTTCATTTGATTTTTGCATTATAAATTTAAAATCCACTTGCTTTTATATGACTTACCAAACTGGCCTCCAAGTCCTTGTTCCTCAAATACCTCAAAGTCCACCCTGTTCCACCCACAACTCCAACATGAACCATAGAACCCTGCTTTCACTATTCCACCGGGACAAGTAGAGAGTCCTAGATTTATAATCAAGAGACTTGGGCTCTGCAGTGAACTCACTTGTGACAAACCATGTTACCAACCTCAGTTTCTTTTTCTGTAACATAACAATTGGTCTGATATACGCAAAGAAGGTTTTACGACAGCATTATCATTACGCCCATTTATGTACAACGGCATGTGCACAAAGAGATGCCTAGGAAGAGAGTCAGCAAAATATTGAGAGTGGTTGTCTCAGATCGCGTTTTCCAAAAACAGCCAGCCACAACAATATTTCCATCTCACATGCTCTTGAAGAAGTTTGCCACTTCTTCATCAAGAGATGGAGTCGGTGCCCCTCTCCTTGAACCTGGAGGGCTTTAGGGCTGCTCTGATTAATAGAGTGCCCCACAAGTGGTGCTGCACGATTTCCAAGACTCTTAGAAAAGCCAGTACGGCCTCCACCTGGCACTTTCTCCAGATGTGTACCTCTGGAGCCCTGAATTTCCCTGTAAGAAGTCCCTCTGCTCTGAAGCCACCATGCCGGAGAGTCCATGTGGCGAGGCCACAGAGAATCAGAGGCAGATGCCCAAAGAGCTCCAGCTTTTCCAGCCTTCGAATCTCGGAGTCTGCAGAAAGTGAGTGAGTGAACATTCAGCTGATCCAGTGTCAGCTCGGGCTGTCGGCACATGAGACCCCAAGTGAAAACTGCCCATTGTGTCCCGTCAACTCCTAGAACTGTGAGAGACAACAATAAAATGACGGTCCTTGTTTTAAGTCCCTATATTTTGGGGTGGTTTGTTATACAACACTCCGTAACCAAAATAGTGATTTTGTTTCATAAAATGGAGGGATTTATATAATACTCTCTTATTGCTTTATCATTTTGCAGTGACTATTGCTTTAGGAAGAAAGATACTTTTTTATTTTAAGTAAGATAAAATGTCTTGTCCTATTACACCACCATGCTTAACCTGGTTCCAGAATCTTCTGTTCCAGAATGTTCTGTTAAACATCGATTGGGCAGATCTGTGATTTTATCTCTTTATTCTGGTTTCATCCAGCCTATATGTGATTTGGTTTGAATTGGTGGTCATCCATGTGGGCCAGTCCTCCATTACCTCCAGCTCGGACGCTCCCCAGGAGCCTGGATCCTTTCTAAGGTGCTTCATCCTCAGTGAGTAATGGGGGAAGCTGATTTGGCTAGGGATGGACTTGGATGCAAGTTGGGAGTTTACCCAACGAAGTGAATTAGGATTTAGTTTAAGACACAAAAGACAATCGATTCAGGAAATAGAGAACCGCAAACTTTTATAAAAACCTTGACAGGTTTTCATGGAGGAGAGGCATACATCTGGACCCAGATGCTTGAATTCCCTTAAAGGATCCTTGTACCTGTCATTTCAACAAACATCTATGGCAAGCCATCAATAAGCCATCAATTTACCAGGCTCTGACTCTGACCCTGGGACTAAAGGGATGAATAATTCATAGGCCATGCCTTCGGCGCCCTCGCAGACCAAAGAGAGAAACTGACACGAAAATAATATTAAGAGATTTGTAAGACCGGATAAGAAAAGACAATATTTAGTCAGTAACTGATGTCGTTAGATTTAGAATACATGAAGATTTTGTGGAAAGCACTGTCAAGTGAATGTTATGCTATTTTAGTGCTTTTGTGTTAGCCATACCTGAGGAAAACCAACTTGTGGCCTGATGAATAAATTAGCAGAATTCCCTATCACCTAAGTGTGAGTAACACAAATGCAAGGGAAATGCCTAGAAAAACAAACTGGAAAAAAACATTCATACATTGGGTAAACATGGCTTGTAAAACCCAATGCAAATCATGCCAGCAATGGTGCATTATTTTATTTACTAAACAAATATATTTTTTTAAATACCTAGTGAGAGCAAAAAGAAAATGAGATAGCACCGTTGCTTGTCTGGCTTTTCCTTCATAGAGAGGGAGACAGGCAATGAAGGTGTGAATAAATAAATGATGGCTGTAATATGAGCTAGCAAGAAGGCCTGGGATAAAAAGTGCACTAGGAGCAGAGAATAGACAACGACCCAGCATGGGATGGCTATTTGGGATGGAGAGGTGCAGGAGTTGGGGAAAGCCTTTCTTGGGTATTTGAGTAGAGAACTGAATAAAATAAGAGAGTGAGCCATGAGAAGTTCTGAGTAAACACATTCTAAGAAAAGGGGAGAGCAAGTGGAAGGATCTTGCTGCAAGAGCAGGGTGGTGCCCTCACAGAACAGGGTGGACGAGGGAGAAGGAGATGAGAAGTAAATATAGTCATGGTGGTAGTTTGGGACGCAACCTGGCTAAATCTGTCCAGCCATGGTGAAGACTTTGAATTTTATTTAAATACTTTAAGGAAGCAGTGCCTGGGTGACTCAGTCAGCTGAGCATCCAGCTCTTGATTTTGGATCAGGTCGTGATTCCAGGGTTGTGGGATCGAGCCCCACATCGGCTCCGCACCGGGCTTGGAGACTGCTTGGGATTCTCTCTCCCTCTCTTTCTGCCCCTTTCCCCCACTCACCCTCTCTGTCTCAAATTAAAAAAAAAATAATAAGGGGCGCCTGGGTGGCGCAGTCGGTTAAGCGTCCGACTTCAGCCAGGTCACGATCTCGCGGTCCGTGAGTTCGAGCCCCGCGTCAGGCTCTGGGCTGATGGCTCGGAGCCTGGAGCCTGTTTCCGATTCTGTGTCTCCCTCTCTCTGCCCCTCCCCCGTTCATGCTCTGTCTCTCTCTGTCCCAAAAATAAATTTAAAATATTGAAAAAAAAATAAGTATAAATAAATACTCTAAGTAAGAACTAAATCCTTGGAACTGGATGAAATTACCTAAGGGGTAACTACAGAAAGAGAGAAAGACCTATGACCAAACCCTGTGTGGACTCTAACATTTAGAAATAAGGACCCAGCAAAGAAGTCAGAGGAGCAAGAACCAGGGAGGTAGGAAACCGGAATAAAGTAGTGTCAGGACTCCTGAGGAAGAGAGTGAAAATTCTTCCGGGAGAAAAGAGGGATCGACTGTTTCAAATACCACAGGAGGCCAGCTGTCAGCTCTTTGATCTTCCCTTGTGATCTGCTCGTGTCAACCCAGGCAGACATCATCCCCAGCGACCTCTTCACCGGTCCCGTATCCTCAGAGTTCAGCCCACATGGAAACTGTCTCCTGCAGAACATGTTTCCCAGAAGATGAAAACATCTCAAATTTCTTCTTTGCTCCCATTTTCCTTCCATTGCTTATGCTACTCTCTATTCTCCTTTTAATAGAGGTATTTAGATGACTCAGAACTACAGTCTCCTTTTAAAACTGGCATCTGGCTTTAGGCAATACCATCTATGATCTTCTTAACCAAGCAAGAATACTGAGGAGCGTCTTCTACTTTTTTTGATAATACAAGCAATACTTTACTGTAATCGAGAACAGTTTATCCGAAAAATACAAGAATTATCTAACAGTCCAAAAGCAATCAATGTAATCCACCATATTAATAAGCACAAAATAGGGGCGCCTGGGTGGCGCAGTCGGTTAAGCGTCCGACTTCAGCCAGGTCACGATCTCGCGGTCCGTGAGTTCGAGCCCCGCGTCGGGCTCTGGGCTGATGGCTCGGAGCCTGGAGCCTGTTTCCGATTCTGTGTCTCCCTCTCTCTCTGCCCCTCTCCCGTTCATGCTCTGTCTCTCTCTGTCCCAAAAATAAATAAAAAACGTTGAAAAAAAAAATTAAAAAAAAAAATAAGCACAAAATAAAACTATATGATCATCCTAGTGGATACAGAAAAATCTTCTCACAAAATCCAAAATCCATTCCTGATTTAAAAAAACAAACAAAAAATGAAACAAAACAAAAAAAAAAACTCTTAGGGCACCCGGGTGGCTCAGTTAGTTGAGCATCTGACTTTGGCTCAGGTCACGATCTCTCGGTTCGGAAGTTCGAGCTCCACATCGGGCTTGCTGCTGTCAGTCTGTCAGCGCAGAGCCTGCTTCTCTCCACCCCTCCCTGGCTTGCACCCCCTCAAAAGTAAATAAACATTTAAAAAAATTTTTTAACTTAAAAATTAAAAAAAAAAAAAAACAACCTCTCAACAAACTAGGAATCAAAGGGAACTCCCATCAAGCTAATAAAGGGCATCTATGAAAAACCCACACAGTGACTGATGAAAGAATAAATTTCTTTTGATCAAGAACAGGACAGGAATGTACACTGTCATTACTTCTATTAAACGTTGCATTGGAAAGGAAATAAGGCAGACAGAGAAAGACAAATACTGTATGATCTCACTTGTATGTGGAATCTAAAAAAACAAACTCTTAGAAACAGAGATCATATTTGATAGATGATAATAGATAGATAATGGATAGATCGATGATACATGGATGGATAGATAGATATGTAGATAGATTATAGATACACAGATACTTAGATAATAGATGGATAGATAGATAGGTAGATAGATAGATTAAATAGATATAGATGATAGAACAAAACAATTAAATATATATTAAATGCTATTAAATGGTAAGAAATAACAATGATCGGTGTTTGGAAAGGAACCTTGAATTCTTAGGCAATCGCTGAAATTGAATAGGAAAATACGAAGGCAAGGTTGGTGACTGCCTAGAGGCACCGTACTGAGGAACTGCCTATTGGAGGAAGTAACTAAAACCCAGATGCTTCTGAAATGATTTGCATCTGAGACTTGGGGCCTGGGAAGGAGACAGGGGGAAATACACGGGGGGTGGGGGGGGGGGGTGGCATTTGTGAGCAGACCTTTTCGAGTGAGAGAGGCTTGGGATCAGGTGCTCCCTGTTCTGCAACTTGCTGCAGAACTTGGACAAGTCATATCACTTCTGTGGGTCTAATATCTTCCTTTTGCAAAATGAGGTCAACCAGATTTACTTTCCACTCAAGTTGCTGGGACTAAAGTAAATCATTCATGTAAAGCCTTTAGCCTGGTGCCTAGAATTAATTTAAGTGTGTATTTAAGCATATATTACTTCAAGAGTTAAGTTAAAAAAATTTTAGTGAACTCCACGTCTGCAGGTGTCTGGACCCAAGGCTAATGTCAGCCCAGAAGACACTGTTCCAGACAGTTCTAAAATGAAAAGGCCCACCGATCAGCTATGGGTCTTTCTGCCCACTGGTGCTCATTGGGCTGCAGACCCTGGGACAATCACCATAATCAAATTAATTAACGTTTATAGAACTTCACCCAGCACCTTCTGTTTCTCCACATGTACGGAGTTGTCGTGAGAATAAATGTGATACACACAAAACCTGGCCGAGGGCAAATGCTCAATAAGTTTTATTTCATAGTTGAGAAAGCAGACTGACAAACCCTAACTAATCTGAAGCCATACAGCTAAGAAGTGACCGCCTGGATGCTTTGATGCCAAATCCGAAGCTCCTTCTACAACACGCTTGCCTCTGTTCCTGCCACAGAAGCTGATCTGTCAGGGGAACATTTGCCCGGCAGTTAATATTGGAAAAACAGGCCCCAATATGCACTCTGTGCAGTTGCTTTACCCCACCCTGCAATATGTAAGTGACTTGTGAAAAAAAAAAAAAAAAAAAAAAAAAAAAAAAAAAAAACGAACAAAGACTGATAAGTCTTTGGATTTTCCAAAGATATTTACTGCACTCATCAAGTGTGTGTTGTGCCTGGGATGTACAGAATTCAACAGATGCTAGCAAATAAGACAGACATGGTCCCTGCTCTTTTTTGCCCTGGATCCTCGAAAATCGAGTCCTATAAAGTAGGTCAACCCACTTGGCAGATACAAAAAAACCAAAAAACAAAAAACAAACAAAAAAAAACCAACTGAGGACGAGGAAGTTGGAACCGAAAGGCAGACACTGGAACCAGAGACGAATGTGTTTCTTCGACAGATACTTGTTGGGTGTTTTTTATTTGCTAGGTGCTTTTGGCGAGACGCTGACTGCACAGAAGTGGATTTCACAGATAAAAACGCCTCCTCTCCTGTAGTTTACCTTTCAGTTTGTGAGAATTAGACAATATCACATATGTAGCACATCGTGCATCGGATGGTGACAAGTATGACATAGAATGATAGATCTGAAAGTGGAGGTGGGAAGTTCGGGTGCAATTGGAAGTAGGGTTGTCTGGGAAAGTCTCCCCCAATTGGTGGAAGTTGACGATACACAGAAAGGACAGGGAAACGAAGGAATGACGTACTTGGCAAGAGTCCCTCTAGGACCTTCCACGAGACTTCGACCTGCTCAGGGCTTTCACAACCGCCTCCTTCACCTCCTTATTCCTCAGGCTATAGATGAAGGGGTTCAGCGTGGGGGTCACCACTGTGTAGAGCACTGACACCGCTCGGTCCTCCTCCGAGGACTGGCCCGAGTTGCCTCGGAGGTACATGAAGATGAGAGTGCCGAAGAAGAGTGACACGGCCGTGAGGTGGGAGGCACACGTGGAGAAGGTCTTGGCCCGGCCTCCCGCGGAGGGGATCCTCATGATGGCCACGATGATGAACACGTAGGACACCAAGATCACCAATACACAAAGAGGCATGACAAAAATGGCAAACACAATAATGACCACCTCCTGGGTGTAGCTGTCCCCACAGGTCAGCTTTAACAGGGGAGGGAGATCACAGAAAATAAAGTCGATCTCATTGGTTCCACAGAAGGAGAGGGTGAAGGCTGTGACCGTCCGAACAAAGGCACTGGAGAAACCAGCCGCATAAGCTGCAGCCAGTAAGCCCCAGCGGGCCTTCTCGGTCATGACGGTGACATAAAGCAGGGGCCGGCACACGGCCACGTAGCGGTCATAGGCCATGATTGCCAGGAGGTAGCAGTCGATGGAAGCAAAGAAGGTGAAGAGGAAGAACTGAGCGGCACAGCGTGTGTAGGACAGAACTGCCCCGCGCTCCAGCAGCATGGCCAGCATCTGGGGGACCGTGACGGACGAGTAGCAGATGTCCACGAAGGAAAGGTGGCCAAGGAAGAAGTACATCGGGGTGTGAAGCCGGCCATCCACACGGATCAGGATGACCATTCCCGTGTTCCCCAGCAGAGTGAGGAGATAGAAACTCAAAAACACCAGGAAGAGAGGGAGCCCCCACTCGGGATGCTCTGGGAACGCAGTGAGGAAGAACTCGGTCACTACAGTGTCATTCCTCCCAGCCATCCATCCGGCGGTTTACCTGCGAGGATGGACAAGAGCCAGGTGAGGGGACCCTGAAGACACGCGCAAGTCATTTCCAGCAAGAAGGCTTTAAATTGGGTGTCTGGGGGGAGGCACTGGACTTGAACAAACCTTGCAGTTTAAGTGGAAATGGACAAATACAGAGCTCACTAGAAGAGAAAACTGATGAACGCCTCTCTTACACTAAGAACGGACAGCAAGTGCTTATCTGACTTCCAAGTCAGCCCTTGTATTTGCAACTCTGTCTCCAATTAGCTGTTTGATCTTATACAAGGCACTTAACCTCTCTGAACCTCAATTTCCTCCTCTGCCAGAAGGGGATCATAATATCTGCCCTACTTAAGAGATAAAGTTAATGCATAGATTAAAACAGATGCAAAAGTGTACAGGAAAGCTAAAAGCACTCGACGTATATATAGTAGCTATTTAAAATCGTAAATGAATGTTTTAAGGAAGGAAAATTTATATTCTATTGAACAAAGGAGCATGAAAAAAAAAAAGCACATTAGCAATCAGCAATGGACTCTGACTGTAGGAAGGAAGATTTCTATTCTCAGTCTAAAAGCAGGCATGTTTAACAAATAGCTGTTACCCTAATTAGGGTTGGCTGCCTGGCTTATTAAGGGGTTTTCATTTGTTGCTTTTTGTAAGTACTAGCAATAACCTTGGAATCAAAACAACAAACATAAGCTCTTTTCAGCACCTAACAAAACTCCATAAGCATTGTTTGGTTGTTCACACAGTCCTGGAAAACGCAGTAGTTTGCTCATAGACAAGCATCCAAATTAGAAAGCAGAAATACTTCTGTAGTCTGGTATCTAAGCGCTGTTGGTGGGATCTCAGCTAAGGGATTTGGAATCTTTAGGGTTCTAACGCAGGGCTGTAAAGGAGGACTTCAATCCTGTTTCATTCCCCGATGCACCAGCAGCCAGGCCAATACTGAGCTGATCCATTAGGGAAAATAACAAAGAACAGAAATTAGATCTGGCAGCCATGGGACCTGCCAATGCAGAAGAGACCTGTGTTCTGATTCATCCACACAAGATGCATGACCCTAAGCAAGTCATTTTTCCCCTCTGGACTTCAATTACCCTGTCTTCGTTCCCTTTCACTAAACAACAATACAGCATGAGTCCATAATCATAGCAACTCAGGGGTGGTGAGGTGGCTTCCAGACCTCTATGTCTGCTCTCACTTCATGGAGTCCCTCTCTTTCTTCTCACCTTTGACAAAACAATAAATCCCTGACTCTGGAGCTTCCTGGGACTGTCTTCAGACTCGGACGGCATAGCAGGGCTAGGGCACCAGCCTCTCTCCCTGAGCTTCTGATCCACCAGTAGACCTTGGCTGACAGTGCTCCCTATATTCACTGTCCCAGCATCATGCCTGAATTGGTCCCCAAGGGGAGTCTCCAGGGAGGGGCAATTTATCTACATGTGACTTCTAACGAGGTGTCTAATATCTTTGAGAATTTCTCTGTGATTTCAAACTCCAAAAGCCCCATCTCCTGTCCTGCCATCACTCAGCAGCATCTGACAAGGCTCATTCCTGGTCTTGCCTCATTTCTGCCTTGTACCAAAAGGAATGTACTTTTTTGAAGTTTTCCTGTATCCCTATTGGGAATTTTGTCAAGGGCTTTGCCCACTGCCACTCTAGGCAGCTCTGACCGTTTTTGGAAGCACAAGCCTTTGTTCCCCGATGCCAAGACATGCTGAAATTGGCGATTCTGAAATTTCACCATTTGGCAGAAAGAGAATTGTGCAAATGGCGAGTCATGAGGTGTGTGTGAGTCGTGAACAGAATTCTACCAGGCAAACCGAACAAATTCTTAGTGGTGATCGATCTCTCCTCCAGAGTGCTGGTTCTCAAACTGGTTCTCCTGGTGCATAAGAATGGCCCAGGGAATTTATTTAAAACATGAATACTATCATCCTGCCTCCAGAGATTCTGATACAGTTCTTTTGTCATGGGGTGCAGACATCTACCTTAGTTTTTTTTTTTTTTTCTTCAAGTTTATTTATTTATTTATTTTGAGAGAGAGAGAGAGAGTACATGAGCAGAGGAGGGGCAGCAAGAGGGAAAGAGACAGAATCCCAAGCAGGCTCCATCCCCTCAGGGCAGAGCCTGATGCGGGGCTCGAACCCACGAACCGTGAGATCATGACCTGAGCAGAAATCAAGAGCCGGACGCTTAATGGACTGAGCCCCCCAGGCGCCCCAACAGCTTCCTTGTTAACAGGCTTCCCAGGTGGGCCCAGGGAGGAAAAGAGGTATACTGTTCTCACAAGTTTGGAAATCACTGCATACTGTATTTTCCGTGTGGAAACTCATATCGCCTAGCAGTGTGTTAAACGATCTATGAGGTCCTGTAATTAAGAGGCCTTGTCACCTTTCGTAGCCCACCATTTCCCCCAAATATTTGACCACAAAACCTCTTTTTCAGTGAAAGCAGATTAGCATCCTGCAGAGTCAGAGCTCCCAGGGATGGGTGTGCCTGAGGCAGTACAGCTCTGAAAAAGCTCAGCAATTGACCAAATGCCAAACAGCCAAGCCATAATCATTCCAAGAAAAGGCATCTCCTGATGACTCACCATCTCGAAATCTGGCTCCTTTAAGTCTGTGCAGACTGGCTTGCCCAAAAGCAATTGCTCCTACTGTGAAAGGGATTGGTAGGGGGTCAGGCAGGGAGTAAAATCCCTCCAGATCGGTCCCTCAGGAGCTTTTTAAAAAAAGACTTTTCCTTCAGTCCCGAAGAGGGTCCAGTGGCTGAGCATCTGTAGTTCTGCTTCAGAAACAATAGTGATTCCACCTCACTCCATTCCCACTGTGATGGCTGCTGAGACCATCAGAAGCCCACTTTCAGGAAGCTCTGGTAGAATTTTAAACCATTATCAGGTAATTATTCAGACAATTCAGTCATCATGAGGCCAGCCCCAGAAAGAAAGCAGAATGAAGCTCAAAAGTTATGGACCAAAATTTCACATTTGTGAGTAGTGGAGCCTATACGGCTATAGTGAAGGGAGGTTAGAGGTTTGTTTCTAGAACTACTGATTTGACCGACATTTGTTTCCCGATCTAGAGATTCAGGGCATGGCGGTGGCTAAGCCAACATGTGATAGGGATATCCAATAGAATAATAGCAAAGGCCACGTAAACTGTTTCCTATATGCCTATATTCTAAGATGATAGAGGATGACAGATGATGCTGCTGATGCTGATAGATGATAGATAGATAGATAGATAGAGAGATGTATTAGCTGATTGAATCCACAAAACAACCTTATGAGTTAGGTACTATTATTGGCCCCATTTTAAGGGGATGAGAACATGTAGGCACAGACAGTTGGAGTGGATTACCAATGGTGCCAAAATGAGGGGCAGAGCTAGGATTTGAGCCTGAGCAGCCTGGCTCCAGAATGCACACGCTGAACTCCTGTACTCTATTGCAAACCCTCATGCAGATGTCTCTGGACCCCTATATTTGGGAATAGTTGGCGAGTTCTGCCTTCTACATCTCTACTTTCTTTCTAACCTTTTAAAAAGAAGGGACAGGGCTTGGAGATGGGACCTACATGGCAGAGTGAGGAGACTGTGGTAGAAAATTCTTGGGGTACTTGTCCAGGCCGTTGCTCCTTCTAAAAGGTATTACTCACAGCCACGGAGGAAGGATGGACTCAGCATCGCCCTCAGCCCCCTCTGGCCTCACCCTTCTAAGCACAGATAATTGGAGGAGGAGAAAGCTCAACCTGAGTTGATTGCCAGGGTTAATCCTCTCTTCTTTCAAAAGGCTCTTTTCTTGAACTAAAGTGGATATCTGTTCCTTGTAGCCAAGGAATCCTGCCTCGTAGTCTGGAGGAAGCATTAGGAAGGACAGTAGGTTTTGGTGTAAGGAGGATATATCCTCAGCTCTCACCCTGGGATCCATCTCTGTTATCATCCCCCATCCATACGTGGATGGATCTCATGCCAGTTCAAGGTTGAGGACTGTCTAGGGCCCTTAAATTGGCTTTGGAAGCATTTATCCTGATGTTACAGTTCATCATTGGTGTCCCAATCCTCCCTTTACATATTACAGAACTGCCGGATTTTTAGAGGCTCCCATAAGATGCTAGAACTACAGGGAACATTAGAAGCCAAATGACTTCTTTCCAATTCGCAGGCAAACAGGCCGTAGTCCCCAAATAGGAAGACAGTCAGTGGTTGGATCAGTTCACTTGATTCCCAATCCATAATTTAAGGCCAAACAGGTTAACTGGCACCTTACCCAGTGGCCCCTTACTTCCCCCAAATACAGAGGAGGCCCCAAACCGAAGATGACCAGATAATCAAGTGAATGCTTCTTGATTCAGTTCTAATTCTTAAAAATGCGTATCTGCCCTTTCTCCCCGCCAAATTCTGTCAGGGGTTTGCAGCCTGAGACAAGCTTCTTCCACTGTTTCCTTTAGAAGTTGTCTTGAAGTTTTCTTAGAGCTTCTATATCTGAACTTCCCCAAATGATGGAGCCAGAGGACTTTAGGGATCCAGTCCAGCTCCTCACAAGTGTGGAGAATGAAATCCTAAAACGGGAATACTTCCAGTCTCTGGGGCTTCTTGATGAGGTCTTCTTAGTCATGAGTGACAAAAGCCCAGCACCCAACATGACTGGAACACACAGATGAATTCACCCCAAGACTCTCAAAACCTCAGGAAATGCAGGGAAGGGTGCAGCCAGAACTTAGGGACAACTGGACCTGGTAACGCTCATGACATCAGGAATTTTTCTATTGTCCATGACTGTCTGTGAATATCAGCTTTGGTCTTTCCACAAAGTAGAAAAACAAAGGGCCTCTGGTTGTGTCCCCACCTCACATGCCCCAGCCTTCCCACCACAAAAAAGATGAAAATCACCTTTTCTCATACCAAGTTAAAAGAAAAATTCCAAGAAAGGTCTCGGAGGTCATATGGCCAAGGGACAAGGCGCCTACCTCAGGGCCAGTCGGTGGAGCCCAAAAAGATGTGGAAATGCCCATGTGAACTCAGGGTCAGATTCCCAGACGAGAAGGGATGCTAGTTTGGGAACACGAAAGAAGAGATTTTTACCACACTAAGATCAGGAGACTCCGAGAAATTCCTGCGACCCCTGGGCTTCGGGGGATCTCTCAGAGGTGGTGACTAAGCAGTGACTCGGGGAAGCAAGAGGCGGCACAGCTGGAAGCAGATGTGTCCAGCGCTGGTGTATAAGCCTTCAGGTTTCCATCCTGCCTGCAGATCTAACTGCCATCAACAAGGCATTGGAAAGACAAGTTTTGTTTGGGAATGTCTTTAAGCTTTATGGCCGACCACCTATGAGAAGCAAGGGAGATGGTTCACTTTCAGAAATACCAAATGAAAGCTGTGCTGTCTAGTTAACAGCAAGTTTGCAACCTACTGGAAATATGGATGAACTACCCTCCCCCCAACAATGGAGTCCCGGGGCGCCTGGGTGGCTCAGTCGGTTGAGCGACCGACTTCAGCTCAGGCCATGATCTCACGGTTCATGAGTTCGAGCCCCGTGTCAGGCTCTGTGCTGACAGCTCAGAGCCTGGAACCTGCTTCGGATTCTTTGCCTCCCTCTTTCTCTGCTCCTCCCCCACCCCTTCTCTGTCTCTCAAAAATAAATAAGTGTTAAAAAAAAAACTTTTTTTAAAACCAAAAAACAAACAAACAAAAAAAACAATGGAGTACCAAACCCTTAGACACTTCACTTCCTGGTTCTTCTTCCCCTCTCCGTTTCTCCGGCTTATTTTCATGGGCTTTGCAATGAGCATGAGCCAAAGAGCAAAGGGAAGAAGGACTGAAAGTCTCTACGTCACCTCAGGGAATGTACATTTGTTCCAGTCAGACTACTCCTTGCCTTGTATGGGCATAGGCGACGTCCAGGTAAGGCTGTAACTTCTGTAGTACTCAGCCAATGAGGAAACGGGGGCGGGACTTCATGCTAGGAGATAAATTGTCTGCTGTAACTGCCCCAGGTGTGCCTGTCCATCAGACACCTGCTCTCACAGGAACGTTGATTAAAGCCTCACTCCACTGTACTCTGAGTTTCCGCATCCCTCCTTCGATTGGGTCGGTGGACTCATTTCTCACGCCATGTAAGCTTTATGCCGGACCACCTATGAGAAGGGAAATGATTCACTTTCAGAAATACCAAATGAAAAAGTGTTCAGAGTTCATCTCAGGCCACTCCAGCTTCCTTGACCTGAGCACTCATTCCCGTACTTCTCCGTCACCTAGACTTGGGCGCTCATTTGTCCTAACCCAGGCTTGTCAAAGCGGCTGACAACGCATAATGGGGTCCTCTTCTCAAACAATTTACACTTTCACAGAGTTAAAGCCCAGTCATATAGAATGCCAGACCACAAAGGGACTCTTAGAATTCTCTTCTTCTAGCCTTTCCCCAGTTTTTTCAGGTGGAGAAACTTGAGGTACAGAATTGGGAACTCCCTTAAGGAAGGACATGCCCCTGGTTAGTGTCAGTCACCACCCAGCCTTCTTTCCATCACCCGAAGGTCCCCAGAAAAGAAAGCCACACAAGGTGATTTCCAGCAAAGGAACTGAAAACAAAGAAAGGGGTTTTGAGAGGGAATCGGGCCCCTTTTTGACACCTCACAAGTCATGCCTTATTGCTCCTGTCCTACCTGCCTCTGGAAGAGCTGTGGCCTTTCTTCCCCCACCTCCTGGACTGGGAAGTGTGGTCCCCAGGACTCCCCTTTCGGGGCTGGGGCAAAAAATGTGAGGAGTGTGTCCAGAACCCAGCAGAGAGGCCATGATACCAATAAGTCCATTCTTTGATAGCTCCTGGAGGACCTGGCTTACGGTATTAGAGTTCTCCTTGGAGGAAACTACCTAAGAAAGGTGAGGGGGAGCATCCAGCTGAGTGCCAGGCATGAGACCAGGAGCATTTGGGTAGGGTGTTATACTCACTACCCACTTCTTGAGTTGGATATCCAAGGTTATCTGCCCAGAAGACCTTTTCTTTTATTCTCCTTTTAGGTATTACAGCCACATTCAAGACTGTCCCACAGATGGTATTTTCTGGTCTAAATAGCCTAGTGTTCCCTATGCATATTTTAACGATTAATCCTCAACTATGTATTTTCTATTAAAATGGGACTTTTAAAATTAAAATAACTAGGAGCGCTTGGGTGGCTCCGTTGGTTGGGGGGCCGACTTCGGCTCAGGTCATGGTCTCACGGTTCATGAGTTCGAGCCCCGCGTCGGGATCTCTGCTGACAGCTCAGAACCTGGAGCCTGCTTCAGATTCTGTGTCTCCCTCTCTCTGGCTCTCCCCGCTCCTGCTTTCTCTCTTTCTCACAAAGAATAAACAAACATTAAAAATATTAAATAATAAAAAGAATCACAGTTTGCTTTATTTTAATGACTTCCACACAAGATATAGCAAGATGTAAGGAAATACTAATACCTATTTATAACCAGGTAACCTTCATATTATCAACATTCTTTAAAAATACTTAACTTGAGGTGCCTGGGTGGCTCAGTCAGTTAAGCGTCCAACTCTTGGTTTCGATTCAGGTCATAATCTCAAGGTTTCATGAGTTCGAGCCCTGCATTGGGCTCTGCGCAGTCAGCACAGAGCCTGCTTGGGATTCTCTCTCTCACCCTCTCTGTCTTCTCTTCCCCCACTTGTGCTGTCTCTGTATCTCTCAAAATAAATAAATAAAACTTAAAAAGATTTTTTTTTAATATGTAATTTGGGATACCAGGTGGCTCAGCTGGTTAAGCATCTGACTCTTGATTTCAGCTCAGGTCATGATCTCACGGTTCATGAGATCGAGCCCCACATTGGGCTCTGTACTGACAGTGTGGAGCCTGCTTGGGATTCTCTCTTTCCCTCTGTCTCTACCCCTCCCTTGCACACACATGCGCTCTCTCTCTCTCTTTCTCTCTCTCAAAATAAATAAATGAACTTAAAAAAAACTAATATAACCATGTCTGCCCTTCCGTACATAAGTGGATACCTTAGGACATTTTTCTTAACTTTCCCTGAACTCTCTCTATAGAGGACAAGTCCCATATACAACACTGGGGCTCTGTGGCCACTAGTCCTTAGAGACAGCTCAGTTGGCCCCTTCTTCTTAAACAGCAACCTTAACTGCCTGCTTAGAATCTCATCAGAAAGAGCATAAGTTGTCTCCTTAGACCTAGCAGCTCATTCTCTTAGCAGTTCCTTTCAATTCATGGTGTACTCCCTGCCTTCTGGAAGATTCCAAGAGAGCAAACAGCTCTTTGGTGCACTGCTCTCACTCACACAGACCCAATGGTGTCTCTTCAATCAGGAGGTAACTTCACATGACCAATCGGAGATTTCTAGCTCCTTTCTTAGCTTTTGCCTTTTGCCACTACCTGTAACACAGTCAACATGGGAGCTATTTATTAACTGTCCGTCTTTTGGAGCTATGCATTTTCAACCTGGGTTTTAAGAACCAGACAAGCCACTATTGAATGGATCTAGTATTTCTTATGATGATTATAATATGCATTTTAAATCATCCTGTCTTCTAGAAATACACATAATGTCTTTGGAGATTTTAATGTGTTTTATTTTACTGTAGGTGAGCTTAAATTTAGTATCCTTTGTACTCGTTCTCCCTGAATCTTTGACCGGTCCTCCAGCTGCTTCTTCCAATTTAAAATCCCATTACTGGTATTCTTCACCTTTCAAAATTTCGCGTTGCCCCACTTTACTTTTACGAAAGACCTGTATTCGCACCTGCTTTTGCTACCTGAAAGACATCCAAAGCGGATCTTCACGTTTACAAAAAAAAAAATGACAAAAGGTGACAATAGCGTTCAGCATGCACCTCGAACATGGAGAGTGGCCCTGCCACGATCCCTCTCCAGGAACCACACTCAGCCTCTCAGCATCAAGCCGCCACAGCTCCGAACAATGTCTGTGAGCATCTCTGTGCTTTGTCTCGATTTATTTTGTGCATCTGTTAGCAAGATGTGTCCTAAGGTATCAGAAAAGCCCAAGAGAGGTTATTTTGGGCTTGCTGAGAATGCTGAAAATTTTTTTCCCTATAAATTAATGGTAATTTTTTTCTTTGCTTTATGCTGTTTTGGCTTAAGAAAGATTTCATAGGAAGCCTCTGCTCTCAGATAGCAGGGCAAAGCTGTACTGCAATTCCGGGGGTGACACAGCATTCTGGAATCATGCCCTGTTTGTAAGATACTGTCAGCCTCCCTCTTCTCTCCCACGATGGTTTACATCATTCGTACACCTGGGATCTTGGTTTTTATTTAATCCAAGGGACAGGGAGAAAATAATTTTAATTCCAGGAATAAAGATCACATAAAAACAGAAAATGAAGGGCTGGGTGGCCTGTTCCCTTCTAGTGCCTTGCATTTGACTGAGACACCTGTAAGTTAGAGAAGTGAGGATCAAGAACCAACAGACTCTGGAAGTCTTCGGACCCAGGCTGAGCTGCTGCAGACACAGCGACCCGGTACGGGAGAACCTTCTTGCCCACGTGTGTATGGAATACAGCAAGGCTCTGCCTCCCTGAAGTCAAAAACTGTAAGAACATAGGGGGTGCCTGGGTGGCTCAGTGGGCTGAGCGTCCAATCATGTTCATGTATGGAATAGAGCAAGGCTTTGCCTCCCTGAAGTCAAAAACTGTAAGAACATAGGGGGTACCTGGGTGGCTCAGTGGGTTGAGCGTCCAATCTCGCGGTCTGTGAGTTCGAACCCCACGTCGGGCTCTGTGCTGACGGCTCAGAGCCTGGAGCCTGCTGCGGATTCTGCGTCTCCCTCTCTCTCTCTACCCCTTCCCCACTCATGCTCTGTCTCTCTCTCTCTCTGTCAAAAACAAACAAACATTAAAAAAAAATTTTTTTTTAACTGTAAGAACATAGAGTCGACATCAATGATAACAGACACAGCAGATACCATTACGGGAAGTGGGAAGGATATCAATTCACAAGTGGGTTCTCAGCACACGTTGTGATGTGTGAGGGCTGGAACAGGCGGGGAGGAAGGGAGAATGGGGTATGTTTCCAGGCAAGAGGAATGGGACAGGCATGTTATGGTGGGCATTTTCCAGTGATTCCTGCGAGGCACCTCTGTGAACTTTTAGAGTGTGAAGAATACTTTGAGGGGGTCGACTTTATTAATTAGACCACTGAACTATGACCTTCATGTAATCATTAGCAATAAATGTAATCTCAATGTTGAATCCTAACTGAGGACGTAATTCTAAAGTGTTACGGGAGTGACGAGTTCTGATACTGACGGCGGCATCTCACTTCCAAATGCATCAGAAAATAAGGTGGGTCGAAGGATGACTTGATCGATGGGTAAATGAACAGATTATACATATATATGTGTATATATTATACATATACACATATATATGATAAAGCAAAAATAACAAAATATTAGCGATAGCAGAATCTAAGTATTGGACATAAGGAGTTCACTGTACATTATTTTCAACATCTCTGCGCGATAGAAACCTTTCGTAGAAACGTTTGCAAAAACTCATTTTGTTTCATAGTCACAGACCTGTGACATGGGTCACGTGTGGATGATACACAGTGAGCGTGCTGGGAATAACGAGCGTCTAGAATGCTGGGGCTGCTGAAGAGGTAATTCTCAGGACTTCCAAGTGGGAAATGCTCAGGACCACTCAGCTCATTTGAGAACTTTCCTCAGGGCTTCCTTCACTTCCTGGTTCCTCAGGCTATAGATGAGGGGGTTCAGCATGGGGATCACTGTTGTGTAGAACACAGCCACCACCCGATCTTCCTGCAAGGAGTGGCCAGAGTTGTCTCTCAGGTACATGAAGATGAGAGTGCCGAAGAAGAGTGACACGGCTGTGAGGTGGGAGGCACACGTGGAGAAGGTCTTGGCCCGGCCTCCCGCGGAGGGGATCCTCATGATGGCCACGATGATGAACACGTAGGACACCAAGATGGCCGCCATGCAGGCAGGGATGACAAATATCGCAAACACAATAATGACCACCTCCTGGGTGTAGCTGTCCCCACAGGTCAGCTTTAACAGGGGAGGGAGATCACAGAAAATAAAGTCCATCTCATTGGTTCCACAGAAGGAGAGGGTGAAAGCCGAGACTGTCCTCACCGAGGCACTGAAGAGACCAGCACTGTAAGCCCCAGCCACAAATCCCAGACGGGCCTTCTGTGTCATGACGGTGACATAAAGCAGGGGCCGGCACACGGCCACGTAGCGGTCATAGGCCATGATTGCCAGGAGGTAGCAGTCGATGGAGCCAAAGAAGGTGAAGAGGAAGAACTGAGCGGCACAGCGTGTGTAGGACAGAGCCGCCCCGTGCTCCAGCAGCATGGCCAGCATCTGGGGGACTGTGACGGATGAGTAGCAGATGTCCATGAAAGAGAGGTGACTCAGGAGGAAGTACATCGGGGTGTGGAGCCGGCCATCCACGCGGATCAGGACGACCATTCCTGCGTTCCCCAGCAAGGTGATGAGATAGATCAACAGAAAGAGGAGGAAGAGAGGGAGAGCCTGTTCAGGACAGTCAGTGAATGCAGTAAGGAGGAACTGGGTCGTGGAGGTGAGGTTCTTCTCTGCCATGACACCAGAGGTGCCTGAGAGCGCTAGGATGAGAAGCCAGGTAGGAAGCTGTAAACAGGACTGAACCGTATTTCTAGCTTAAGTCCACGTACTATGGACAAAACACAGCAGGTGCTGTGTGAGCTTCAGAGGTGACTATTCTCAGCCCCTCCCTTCAAGGGAGCGCAGAGAAACAAGAACCATCTTCTATGTCCAGGAAGCCAGTGCAGGCGAACATCGCGGAATAGGATTACACATTCCCCCACCTTTCTCACACGTTAGCTGCGTGAGCCCCCTCGAGTCAAATAACCCTTCTGAACCAAAATTCCCCTGTCACTCCAGGAGGGGTTGGTCCACAGGGCCCTGCCCACCACGGGAATGTCTGTCTCAGGACTCTGTCTATTTCTCTGCAAGATCACACACAGCTCCTCCCTTATCGCAAACACTTGTCATCACTCGCCTGCATCAAAACAACAGCTGTCACTGACAGTTCTCCCCGGCTTCAGAAGTACTTCTTGCCAATTCTTGCTCTTTGTTGTCGCCAGAGTAATATGTCTAAGGCTTTAATCTGATCGTGCCTAACTCTGCTGTTAGAATCCAGCCATGGCGTCCCGTCTAGGATAGGATATTTTGCAGACACCTCAACATGTCGGGGAAAGCCTGCCATGGGGTCCCCCCCTCCCTACTTCTCCGTGTCACTTGCTTTCTTCTCGCTCTTCACACCCTCAGCCACCCTCCCCCATCACACGTCTCTCCAGCCACACAGGATCATTTGCACACCTTCTCTAATCCCCATGCTTTCTCTCATTTCTGTGCCTTCCACAGGCCACCCCTTCTGACAAAGCACCTTGTCTTTCCATCCCCATAGGGCAGATTGTACTTCTCATGGAAAAGTCTCTCTTGAGTCTGTCTTCCCTGGCAGGGATATGTGCCCTTGGAGCTCAGCACGTAGGAAGGGTTTAATATGTCTTCATGGAATGAAGACGGTTACCAAATAAGATACGAAGCACTTTGCAGAGGGAAAGGTGCTGTGCAAATGTTCCAGGGATTATTTTTATTTTCTGTGAGTGTTTAAAAGCAAAAAAAAAAAAAAAAAAGTCTGAAGTCTTAGAAGTCATTAAAATCAATCAACATTCACCAAGATTGGAAGCCATGCGTAGGTTTCCCCTTCCGTTCTCAACCCAACAAGGTGCTTCCTTAACAGAAAGCCGCTGCCTTAATTAGAGCCTCTTAGTTTACCAACAAGAGATTTCATTAAGAACAGATATTGTCTTTAATCATAGAAACGCATAGTTAGAAACTATTCTCAGTGATTTAGGTGTTAATTTATCTAATCCCCACAACCACTTTAGAAGGCAGGAACTTTTATTATCCTCGTTTTACAGATGAGGAAACGGAGACAGAAAGAGCTGATGTCACACACCGAAGACTGAACTGCCAGTAAAAGGGACTGTCATTAGGAATAAAACTGCATGGGGCACCTGGGTGGCTCAGTCGGGTAAGCATCTGACACCTGATTTTGGCTCAGGTCATGATCTCACAGTTTGTGAGATCGCGCCCCGCGTCAGGCTTTGTGCTGGCAGCACGGAGCCCGCTTGGGATTCTCCCTCTCTCTCTGCCCCTCCCCTGCTTGCATTCTCTCACTCTTTAAAGAAATAAATAAACTTAAAAAAAAAAAAAAAAAAGGAACAAAACTGCACACAGAAGCTATTACCGGAGTTTGCATGAATTGTGTGTCTACTCCTACAGCCCAACAGAACATGCATGGACACCTGCCTTGTAGTCGACTCCTCTCTGAAGGCTGATGAGGACTTTTGTGCGAAGGGACAGAAAGTCTCTGGCAGAGTTGCGGTGTAGCAGGATCAAGTAGATATTTGATCATCTTTATTTTTTTTTAAACGTTTATTTTATTTTTGAGACAGAGAGACACAGAGCATGAACGGGGCAGGGGCAGAGAGAGAGGGAGACACAGAATCGGAAGCAGGCTCCAGGCTCCGAGCCGTCAGCCCAGAGCCCGATGCGGGGCTCGAACTCACGGACCGCGAGATCGTGACCCGAGCTGAAGTCGGGTGCTTAACCGACTGAGCCACCCAGGCGCCCCTGATCATCTTTAAAGCATTAGACCTTGGCAGCTAGTTGGACTGATGTATCGGGGGAAAATTATAAATTAAAGAAATTGGATCTGGGGATCTGAATTGACCATGCACTGGATCCATTTTTCTCCCCTGAATCCCACTCCACCTTCACCTGGCCAGCCCACCTCTCTCTGTGTCCTACAAGGTCATTTGTCTTCCACGGCTTGAAGTGTCCTAAGGGTGCAAGGGAAAGACCACCGCTCTGGGAGCAGGAGGTCTGGGTGGGTGGTTCCTGCCCTCCTACATCTGCTCAGCTATGATGATACAGTTACTTACCCTCTTAGGGCCTCAGTGTCCTTCCCCCTCCCCCTACACTCCCCTCACACACGAAAAATAGTGAATCAACATGGAAACAATAACGTCAGAGCTGCCTGAATGTCAGTGCCCTCACGTATCATCTCCAAGCACCTCTCAAGCTCTGGTCTGTCAAGCACTCTCTTCTCTCTGCCCTCAACCTTTCTGTTTCCTTGATCTGGGAAATGTGGCTAAAATGCACACCTCACCCTGGTTTTTGTTCAGTTGCGGGCTGGGATAGCCGAGGCTGGAGCTCAGCCTCTTCTTGTGGGTTCCTGGCTCCAACTCACCCGCCTTTAGGAGAAGACACTAAGTATAAAAGCTCCAAGTCCCCAGTCGGTGGCTAAAGTGATCTCTAAGGAAAGGCAATTATTGTTCGTGTGGATTTGTAACAGGGCACCTGGTCCCAGTCCCAGCTCCCAGAGCCCTGTGACACGCCCACTGGGTGTGGGCTAAAAGCCCTGAACCCCAGTTCTGCAAAGTCCCCTGCAGAGTGAGATGTCTCTGGCTTTAACTTCTTCAGTCAGAATGATGTCAGAAGTTGTGGCCATTGCCTCCCTCATCAGGGTGGCCATATCCTGGAAGAAGGGTGCTTTATAAACACAAGGCTTTGATCTGCATAATCCAGGAGGATAAACCTGGCAAGACCACAGCAAGACACATTGTGTCTCCTAATTTGCCCTCCCTGGGGTTCAAACATTTCATTAAATGTCAGTGTCCCTGTGTGTGTGTGTGTGTGTGTGTGTGTGTGTGTGTGTCTCAAAAGCAAATGAGACCGTAGGGAAAACAAAAGCCTAGTATGTCACCCAGAGGAGAAATTGGCAAGTTCTTCTTGCTGGCACGGCCAGCTCTTTGCATCTTTGACACTGTAATATTTTTTAAGCCCCAAATTCATAAGCATTTTGTTAAGTCACTGAATTTCAACATGCCTCAAATCAGAAAAGGAAATGAGAGAAGCAGGGAAGAACAAAATAATTGCTCTCTTTGACAATTAGGGAAGCCAAAAGAAAATGAAAGCACATAGTTCATTAATTCATTAAGGTGCTAAAAATTCTAAACTAAGAGCAATAGCTACAAAAGGAAACAAACCTTGCCACAGGAGAAAACGCATGCCTGTCTACAAGGCATGTGCGATCTAATAGGTAAGATAATTATCCATCAGATAAGGTAACAAGTACTAAACTCTTGAGCGAGGTGGTGTATGGGGATTCAGTGTAGGTCAAGATTACCTTTAGGTGGGTTAGATCAGGGAGGACTTCCCAGAGGAGGTGACGGTTTGGACAGAAGTAGGGGGGGCAGGGTTGATAGGCAAAACTCTTTAGGAAAGGGGACCAACGTGAGCAAATTTAGAGGCAGGACAGCCCAGAGACTACTCCCGGGACAACGGATGGGCCTTTGGCAGGAGCACAGGACAGTGCTGGACAGGTCCAGGACTCGGGTAAGGTGAGTGAGGTACTCTACCTCAGGTGCAAAACTTGAGGTGGTGCGAAAAGCGGTAAACAAGGTAAATAATAATGTGATATTAGGACAAAAGCAAAATCAATGCAAAAAAAATCTATGCTGAACAAAATATCAAGCTTACACACACATGCACATACACACCAGAGCTCACTGGGTGAAGAGGCGAGTCCTCCAGGCTATGCTGTATTAACAAATTACCTTAAGGGACGCCTGGGTGGCTCAGTGAGTTAAGTGGTCGACTCTTGCTCTCAGCTCAGGTCATGATCTCATGGTTTCGGGGATCGAGCCTCGCATCAGGCTCTGTGCTGATTGCACGGGACCTGCTGGGGATTCTCTTTCCCGTTGTCTCTCTCTGCCCCTTCCCAGCTCGCATGCTCTCTCTCTCTTTCAAAATAAATAAATAAACTTAACAAAAATAAATTACCTTAAAATCACGGCGGCTTTACACCGTTAGTTTATTTCTGTCCATAGAAAATCCACTGTGGGTCAGATAGTTCTCCATCTCGTAGCCATGGCGTTTGAAACAGGTGGCCTTCAAGAATGCTAGTGCATGCTAGGAATTTTCCCGAGGGATACAGGAGTGCTGATACATAGGGGCACTCGTACCCCAATGTTTATAGCAGCACTTTCAACAATAGCTAAATTATGGAAAGAGCCTAAATGTCCATCAACTGATGAATGGATAAAGAAATTGTGGTTTATATACACAATGGAGTACTACGTGGCAATGAGAAAGAATGAAATATGGCCTTTTGTTGCAACGTGGATGGAACTGGAGAGTGTGATGCTAAGTGAAATAAGTCATACAGAGAAAGACAGGTACCATATGTTTTCACTCTTATGTGGATCCTGAGAAACTTAACAGAAGACCATGGGGGAGGGGAAGGGGGGAAAAAAAGTTAGAGAGGGAGAGAGCCAAACCATAAGAGACCCTTAAAAACTGAGAACAAACTGAGGGTTGGTGGGGGGTGGGAGGGAGGGGAGGGGAGCTGAGGGGCATTGAGGAGGGCACCTGTTGGGATGAGCACTGGGTGTTGTATGGAAACCAATTTGACAATAAATTTCATATTTAAAAAATAAATAAATAAAAATGTATTTAATATTTAAAAAAAAGAATGCTAGTTCAGGGGAAAGGCATGGCCTTTTCCCTTATTCCTTCATTCTCTAAAGCAAAGTTAGCATGGTGTTTATTTGAGTAACTGGGTTTATTTATATTTCTCTTCTCCTGTTCCCCAGTCTTCCGAATTCCAGGGCAATCCACTGGGAGAAGACTCAAACTTCTTTATATATCGTTATACATCATAATCAAATTTTTAATAGCAAAATGCCTACCTAATTTTTTTTGTAGTCTCAAGTTTTTATTTAAATTCTAGTTAGTTAATATATAAGGCAATATTGGTTTCAGGAGTAGAATTTAGTGATTCAGCATTTACATATAACACCCCGTACTCATCACATGTGCCCTCCTTAATACCCATCATCATTTAGCCCATCACCCTCCCCTCCTCCCCTCCATCAACCCTCAGTTTATTCTTTATAGTTAAGAGTCTATTTTCTGGTTTTCATTTCTTTTTTTTCTCCTATATTTATCTGTTTTATTTCTTAAATTCCACATATGAATGAAGTCATATGGTATTCATCTTTACTCTGACTGACTTATTTTGCTTAGCATAATACACTCTAGCTCCATGAATGTCATTTTAAATGGCAAGATTTCATTCTTTCTGATGGCTGAGTAATATTCCACTGTGCATATATATTCCACATCTTCTTTATCCATTCAGCAGTCAATGGACACTTGGGCTCTTTCCATAATTTGGCTGTTGTTTATAATGCTGCTATGAACATGAGGGTACATATATCCCTTTGAATTAGTATTTTTGTATCCTTTGGATAAATACTTACTAGTGCAATTCCTGGGCTTCAATTTTTGGAGGGATCTCCATAACTGTTTTCCAGAGTGGCTGCACCAGTTTGCATTCCCATCAAAGTTGCAAGAGGGTTCCCTTTTCTCCGCATCCTCGCCAACATCTGTCATTTCCTGAGTTGTTAATTGTAGCCATTCTGACAGGTAAGAGGCGATATGTCATTGTAGTTTTGATTTGCAATAGCTTCCATTTAGATAATACATTAGAGGGGCGCCTGGCTCAGTTGGTTAGGCATTTAACTTCTGCTCAGGACATGATCTCACCATTTGTGGGTTCGAGCCCCGTGTCGGGCTCTGTGCTGACAGCTCAGAGCCTGGAGCCTGTTTCGGATTCTGTGTCTCCCTCACTTTCTGCCCCTCCCCTGCACATGCTCTGTCTCTCCGTCTCTCTCAAAAATACATAAACATTAGATAATACACTAGAGATTCTTAAATTTCCTAAATAAAATGCCCTTTAAGAGGTTTTCCTCAAAACAGGGGGAATTTTGTCTTTAATAAAAGAAAGTTCGATCAAACCCCAGCTAACATTTATTTATTTATTTATTCATTCATTTATTTATTTATTTATTTTACTTTTTTTTTTTTTTTTTCAACGTTTTTTATTTATTTTTGGGACAGAGAGAGACAGAGCATGAACGGGGCAGGGGCAGAGAAAGAGGGAGACACAGAATCGGAAACAGGCTCCAGGCTCCGAGCCATCAGCCCAGAGCCTGACGCGGGGCTCGAACTCACGGACCGCGAGATCGTGACCTGGCTGAAGTCGGACGCTTAACCGAATGCGCCACCCAGGCGCCCCTATTTATTTTACTTTTAACAGACCAGAGAAGGATTCAGTGTTCAAAGATGTCTAGAAAACTTGGTTATGTGGAGTCAAACAATTGTCTTTACTAAAAGATTTCTCAGAGATCTCAGTGTGATAACACACTTTATAAATCTCTGAAATGAAGTATATATTATGCAGAAATCCTCAAAAGTATTTGCCCATGGAACATTTATTTAGCTACTGTGGTGTGACAAACACCCACACACTCAGTGGCACACGATAGCAAGCATTTGTTTTCACACTTACCCGTCTATGGGTCAGCCCGGATTTGGCTTATCTAGGCTGGGCTTTGCTAGCATGACCAAGCTGGGGTTTGGTTCCTGATTTGTTTTTCGTGTCTCTCAGCATCTGTGGGCCAGCAAGCCCCAGGACGTGTTCTTCTAAGAACGGCAGAAGCACAGGTGGGGGTAAAGTTGTGTTGCCAAAGCACACTTCGGGTCTTTGCTTACATCAGGGGTGCTAATGCCCATCAGCCCAAAAGAAGTCACGTGTTCAAGCTCAGCATCCTAGAGCAGGGGAATATATTTTACTCCCAGCGGAAGAAGAGTAGAGCAAATATTTTCTCAGCAATAATCGAGTCTTCCCTATCGTCCATAAACACTCGTATTCCACCCCTCCAATCACATGCCAAGTCCACTCACCACCTCCCCAGAAGCTTCAAAAAATTACATTATTTGGATCAAAGTCTAGGTCTTGTGATGTCTACCGGTTCCAGATGCAGCTCCCCTTGGGGTAGAGAACTACGAATTAAAACACACACACACACACACACACACACACACACAACACAAGTTTTGTGCCCGCCCCACAAATACCCAACCTATATGGGTGAGCCAGGCAGGAGAGCCACAGTAAACACACCCACTAGAAAACACTAGAAAAGGGAAGAATGGCAGGCACATAGCAGGTGCTGGTCAGTAACAATTCTGAAATCCTACATGGCTTCACCATGTCTGCCCACCCGAAGGTAGGAAATAAGCCTCCTGAGACCATGAATCTGCTGCCTTGGGTGGGGTTGGGGGGAATATTTCTCATGGACTTTAGAAAATATCACGACCGGGGGCACCTGGGTGGCTCAGTTCGTTAAGCATCTGATTTCGGCTCAGGTCATGACCTCTGGTGTGTGAGTTTGAACCCTGTGCCAGGCTCTGTGCTGACAGCTCAGAGCCTGGAGCCTGCTTCAGATTCCGTGTCTCCCTCTCTCTTTCTCTGCCCCTTTCCCCCCTCTTTTCCTCTCTCTCTCTCTCAAAAATAAATAAACATTAAAAAGAAAAGAAAATATCATGACCATTAGAGCTTTTTCATGCCCCAAAGTACTTTAATCCCAAACGTAGACAGCTTCTATTTTAGTCTTTCCTCTTTGAATTAGGATTCGCTAACCACTTAGAGTTGACGAGAAAGAAGACAGTGTACGTTCTGGTCAAGAGTATGGATTCTGGTATTAGACTACCTGGGTTTGAATCTTGGCTTCATTACTTTCTAACTGTACGATCTTGAGGAATATTCATAATCTCACTGTATTTCCTGTACATTGGGAATTATAGCACCAACATCATAAAGCCATAGAAAAAATCAAACAAAAGAGAAATGGGTAAGAGAACGTAAAGCCAGTCTTCAGGAACATACCTCGCGCTTCACCATCAGCAGGTGTCTCCCAGACCCCTTCCCCAACCCCCCCTTTCTTCCTACTTTCTATATGAATCTTTACACATTCAATGACGTTGTAGAGTTCACACCAACTCATTATTTTAGGAGCACTGCAAAACTTTCTATCTGCATTTTAATAAATATAGAACCCACTCATAATACTTGTGATGACCACAGAAATAGCCACTAAGTACCCACTATGTGCCAGGCACCATGCTGAGCACGTTCCATGTAATTTCTCACTTGAAAAATTTAAAAATGGGGTTTTTTTTTTGAACTTTTTATTTAAATTCCGGTCAGTTACCATGGTATATAATGTTAGTTTCAGGGGTACAATATAGTGATTCAACACTTCTATACAACACCTGGTGCTCATCACAACAAGGGCCCTCCTTAATCCCCCCAAAATAAAAATTTAAATCACTTAAACAAAAGGTAACATTCTTACTCATGTAGGGAAATATTCTCATAGATGATAAGGCATTCTTTCTTCCCATGAGAGTTTTCACAAATCCATTATGCAATGGCCATCTCATCATCTCCCGATCCCATTTTGCTCTTCTCTCACTCAATATTAATGTGACTGCTGACGTCCACCTGCCCCGTTGCTGCCATGACATAATTTAATTTCCAATATTTATCAATATTTCTGCCCAGTAAAAGTTGGAATTCCTTCGCTGATACTCTGCCCTTGTCTTTCATCGCATCCGCTGGAGGCAGGCTTCATGAGAAACTCCTTACTGGAAGATTCTCTGCCTCTGAGGGCCTGGTTCCATGCTTTCTCGGTTCACACGTGCGGTGAACACTTGCAAATGATAATGAGGGCCCAGATGGTTAGCACAAGAGAAGAGGCTTTTGATGAGCATTTTGCGGAGCTGTGAAGATAATTAGTACAACTTGGCTTTATTAAGAGCTTTCCTCAGGGTCCCCTTCACTTCCTTGTTCCTCAGGCTATAAAATCAGAAAATTCAGCCGGGGGCTCACTACTCTGTAGAACGTGGTCACAGCCTTTTCCCCCTCCAGAGACTTGCCTAAATCATTGCATACGTGGACAAAAGCTTGAGTCCCAAAGATCAACCCAACTGCAGTTATATATGAGGCAAAGGCAGAGCAGGGCTTTGCCTGGTAACCTGATTTACACCGGTTAAGATATCCTGCCTGATGAGAAAGTAAACGAACAGGATCAAGCTAGTCAGGTCAGCATCGTAGAGAGCAAGTCCCATAGAGTAGCAGATATCAGATAATGAGAAATCATATAGAGCAGCTCCCCACCCCCGGGTCAGTGCCAGCAGCAGTGGGAGGTCACAGAAAAGGAAACCAGTTGATGAGGGCCACAGAAGGAGAGGGAAAAGGTGACACGCGTGGATAGGATTACATTTGTCAACTGCTCTCAAATACGCAGCCAGACCTCGGGAACTTCTGCTAGACGTCTTGGGAGTCGTGATGCTGGCATAAAGCAGGGGTGAGAACGGCCACAAAATAATCATAGACGCATCTGAAAACCTAATTCATACTTCCAACGATGAGACTCTAATTTCAATAAAGTAATATTTTGAGACTTTAAGCACTGGCTTTCCACCACTGCTGTCATTTCCCATCACCCAATACCCTCTGTTCATTATGGCTCTTGCTTCACCCCCATGATTCAGGAAGTACTCATTTCTTGTCATGCACTTTCCCTTCTGGAGCAGACCTGACACTTCCTGGACTAAAGGAAACACATGTTTAAATGGATTTTGTAATGCACTAAAAAAGAAAGAAAAAAAAAAAGTCTTGACACTTAAGCTTTTAATTTCAAAGAGAGACTATGTTGACTATGAGATTTTCCTTGATATTCCCCAAAATGGAGCTTTTAATTTAAAGAGCAATCCAGGAAGACAGGAAGCAGAGGGTTTATAACATGAGCCTAAAATTCATACTGTGATAAAAAGTCATTTTCTTAAAAGAGCAAGGAAAAATGTTATCAGTAGGCAGGAGAGGAGAAAATCAGAGGGCATTCTGATTAGATTACAGACTTGTAGATTAGAGTTGTTTTTAAGGAGTCAATGCCCCAGCACCCTCCAACCAGAATGATTCCCAGAGGGGGTCAGTAGGTGATGTAAGCCCCCATCTCATTTTGTAGAAGTCTGGAAGAGAGGACACCTGTGCCTCACTTCCTCGGGTTGTGGCAAGCCTGCTACGGAGTCTCTGTATCCAACATGGCGGCCGAGAAACATACCAACAATGGTTGCTGGACGTGTCCAGGTAGAGGGCCCAAGAACGCTTTCACAGAACACTGACAGCTAAGTATAAAATGTGATGAAAGGATTGGAAAACCAAAGGACCCTTAGAGCTGTACAAAAAGAATGCAGAGTATATGTTTTAAGAGAGAAGCCATAATGAGGACAGCGGCCCATACAAGCATATGACAATGAGAACCAGAAACGACTAGCTACTTCTGCAGAAGATAGTGAGAACAAAGGGAGTTGGTTGTACTAAACGTCCTACTCCCAGTGCCAGGATGATACATAAATCCCCTGGGAATTTAGGTCACTCCCAGAAGAAAGAAAGGAATAAAGAGGAGAAAGAATTTGGAACAGAGTTTGAATTCTGAATAGGCCATGTTTATTTTTTATTTTTTTAATTTTTAAAAAATGTTTTATTTATTTTTGAGACAAAGAGAGACAGAGAATGAGCAGGGGAGTGGCAGAGAGAGAGGAAGACACAGAATCCCAAGCAGGCTCCAGGCTCTGAGCTGTCAGCACAGAGCCCTCTGCGCGGCTGGAACTCACAAGCCATGAGATCATGACCTGAGCTGAAGTCGGATGCTCAACCGACTGAGCCACCCAGGCGCCCCATGAATAGGCCATGTTTAAAACTGAATTCCCTTGGGGTGCCTGGCTGGTTCAGTCTGTAGAGCATCTGACTCTTAATCTTGGGATTGTGAGTTCAAAGCCCCATATTGGATGTAGAGATGATAATGTTTATTTATTTATTTTTAGAGAGAGAGAGACCAGGGGAAGAGCAGAGAGAGAGAGGGAAAGAGAGAGAGTCCCAAGCAGATTCCACATGATCAGCGCAGAGTCTGACACGGGGCTCAATCTCACAAACCAGGAGATCATAACCCAAGATGAAATCAAGAGGTGAACGCTCAACAAACTGAGCCACCCAGGCACCGCAATAAAAAAAATTTTTTTAAAGGATTTAAGAAGAATAGGAAAATGTAACAAATTAAAAACAGAAACTAAAACAAAAAAAATTTTTTTAAAGTAAAGCTGAGTTGCTTTGGATTGGAAAAGATTCTTTTTTTCTTTCTTTTGCTTTCAGTGGAAAAAAGGTTGAAATTAGTTAAAATGAAATTTTGAGATATTATTTTTGTTGCACACCTGTGTTGACACTATAAATTGTATAACTATTTCATCTATCAGAATATAGAGCAAAAATGTCAGCAACAGAGATAATAATCATGAAAAAAGTTGAGAGGCACAAAAAACACTTACCTGTTTAACAAAAGTTCAAGGAGGGGTGCCAGGAGGGGTGGCTCAGTCAATTGAGTGTCTGACCTTTGATTTTGGCTCAGGTCATGATCCCGGGGTCATGGGATTGAGCCCTGTGTCAGGCTCTGTGCTGAGCGTGGAGCCTGCTTAAGATCCCCTCTCTCTCCCTCTGCTCATCTCCCCAATTCACGCACTCTCTCTCTCGCTCTTTCAAATAAATAAATAAATAAATAGAAATTTTTTTACATTTTTCAACAAAAGTTCAAGGGGCACCTAGGTGATTCAGTAGGTTAAGCTTCTGACTCTTGATTTCAGCTCAGGTCCTGATCTCAGAATTCATGAGTTCAAGCCCTGCACTGGGCTCTGCACTGACAGCTTGGAGCCTGCTTGGGATTCTGTGTCTCCTGCTCTCTCTGTCCCTCCTCCACTTGCATTCTTTCTCTCTCTCTCTCTCTCAAAACGAAATAAATAAACATTTAAATATATATGTGTATATATATATATATATATATATATATATAATAAACATTTAAATGTATATAATAAATAAATAAAACAAAAGTTCAAGGAGAATATACAAAGAGAATAATACATTTTTTTAAAAAACAATAGAAGGAAATTCCCTTGAGCTTCAAAAAAATCTGAAGTCTTCAGATCCAAAGAGCTCACCAACACCCTGATACCAACACTGAGGACATATTTCTAGACTCAAGAATAGGACAAAAGGGCCTGGCTGGCTCAGTCAGTAGAGCATGTGACTCTTGATCTCAGCGTCACGAGCCCAAGTCCCATATTGGGGGTAGTGTTTACTTAATAGAAATATTTTTTTTAATAATAGAATGATATACTGTACATTTATGTAAAAGAAAAAAAACAAAAATAAGTGATCTGTAAGGGAATTAGAAACAAATTTTTTTTTTTAACGTTTATTTGTTTTTGAGACAGAGAGAGACAGAGCATGAACGGGGGGGAGGGACAGAGAGAGAGGGAGACACAGAATCGGAAGCAAGCTCCAGGCTCTGAGCCATCAGCCCAGAGCCCGACGCGGGGCTCGAACTCACGGACCGTGAGATCGTGACCTGAGCTGAAGTCGGAGGCTTAACCGACTGAGCCACCCAGGCGCCCCAACAAAATTTTTATCTACTATACTGAACATCAGAAGTCAAAGGAAAGAAAAATGTCTATAAAGATCACAGAAAATGATTTTGAATCTAAAATTTAACTTCCAACTATTCCCTGGTCACAATGTAAATAAATTAACAAGGATCTAGCCAAAAAGAATACCAACCATTTTGGCATATTGAAATGGCCTGTTCAGTGACTCTGGAGATAAAATGGAACTCATCCTGAAATTTCAAGGTTTTTAGAAATAACTGACATTGATTAGTGTATATTAAAACCTGTGAATTGTAGTAAAATGAAAAAGGGGAAAAACTAGGCTAGTAAATGCATTTATTAGAAGATATGGAAAAAGAAATAAATTAGGTATGTTGCAAGTAAATACTAAACCCCAAACACACTAACCAAAAGAAGCTAGAAGAAAGTAAAAAGAGAGAAGTAGAAAGTAACAACATATAAGACAAATTTTTTTAGTGGACCTGATAAAGCCAGAAGCTAACTTTTTCAAATGATCAATACAATAGAAAATATATTGCCAGATTCACAAAAAATTACATAGGGAGCTATATCAATAGAGATAAATCCCAAAGCCATTGTGCTGAACAAATTCCTAAATATGTGAATATTATGAACATTATGACACCATAGATGTGGAGCTTAGAAATAAATATAAATAAATGGTGGGTTATTAAGAAGATATAAGTAATTAGTAATAATCTAAAAGCACGTAGGGGGATGTTAACACCAAATTTAAGATAGTTGGTGCCTGTCTGGATGAAGTCAGGAAAATGAGATCAGAAATGGGTACATAAAGTTTTCAAGAATATCATTACTGTTTTGGGGTGCCTAGGTGGCTCAGTCGGTTAAGTGTCCAGCTTTGGCTCAGGTCCTGATCTCACAGTCCACAAGTTCAAGTCCGGCATCAGGCTCTGTGCTGACAGCTCAGAGCTTGGAGCCTGCTTCAGATTGTGTGTCTCCCTCTCTCTGTCCTTCCCCTGCTCATACTCTCTCTCTCTCTCTCTCAAAAATAAATAAAAACATTAAAAATGTGTATATTAAAATAGAATATCATTAGTTTTATCTTTTAAAATATTAGACAAACAGTAAAATGTTAATATTTGCCAAACCTGGATGGTGGTACGTATGTTCATCAGAATATTCTCCATGTTTTTCTGGATAATTAAAATATTACACAATAAAAATTATAATAGAATACCCTAAGTTTTTATTTTTTATTGAAAAATATTTTTAAAGGTTTATTTTTGAGAGAGACAGAGCACGAGCAGGGGAGGGGCAGAGAGACAAGGAGACACAGAATCTGAAGCAGGCTCCAGGCTCTGAGCTGTCAGCACAGAGTCTGACGCAGGGCTTGATCCCACAACCAAGAGATCATGACCTGAGCCAAAATCAAGAGTCTGATGCTCAACCAACTGAGCCACCCAGGCACTCCTGCAAGAAAAACATTTAAAAAAATTAATAGCTATATAAACCAACTAAAATCATGCCCTTCATTATGGTGGTAGCAGCCATATGTGACTATTAAGCACTTGATATGAGGCTGGTCAGAACTAAGATGTATTCTGATATAAACCCTGGACTTTAAGGATTTACTATGGAAAAATACAGGGAAAATATCCCATTAGTAGTTTTTATAAGTTGTATGTTGAAATGATAGTATTTTATATACACTGTGTCAAATAAAATATGCTATGAAAAATTAATTTCATCTATTAATTTTTAATGTGACTGTAAGAAAATTTTGACTATATTTGAGGTTCATACTATATTTCTATTGAACAACGTTGGATCAGACAATGCAATGAAAGGGAGATTTAATTCATACCAATGACACAAACTACGATTACTACTTAGGAACCAACCTAATACACTGTGCACCACCCCATATAAAGAAAATTATAAAATCTACAGAAGGACATAATTTCATAAAATTTTAAAACCAGAAGACACGTATGTATGGATGGGAAAAGATTACCATGTTGTTAGAACAGAAGACTCTGTGTAAGAATGTCAGTTCTCACAGAATTAAATCTATTATTTTAATGTGAGTCCAATCCAATGAGCTTTTTGCTCATGCTGTTTGCTTGTTCATGATGATGGTATTGATGACCCAATCAAGGGCGATCCTTTCACATGCCCTTTTCAGTGTGATTGAAGCTCCACCTTTTGAGAGGCTGACTCAGTATCCCCACCCTTTGCATAGTTGCCTGTTTTATCACTTTATTCAGCAGAACGCAGCTGAAGAGATGGTGACCTAAGTTCAACAGTGCACACATCTGCTCTCTTAGACCCTGCCACTGCCATGTGCACAAGCTTGAGCTCACCTGTTGGAGGAGGAGAGCCCGGTGGGTGCTTACAGCCAGCTAATGCCCAACTGTGTCAGAGAACTAGCCAAGCTGTGACCTAATCCAGAGTTGACCACAGATGCATGAGCTTCCCCAGCTAAAATCAGAAACACTAGCTAACCAACCTTTAGACTCACAGGCAATAGTAAAAGCTTATTGTCTTGGGGCATCTGGGTGGCTCAGTCGGTTAAGCCTCCGACTCTTGATTTCAGCTCAGGTCACGACCCCAGGGTTGTGGGTTAGAGCCCACTTTAGGCTCCACACTGACAGCATGGAGCCTGCTTGGGATTCTTTCTCTCCCTCTCTCTCTGCCCCTCCCCTGCTTGCATTCTCTCTCCCTCTCCCTCTCTCTCTCTCTCAAAGCAAATAAAAAACTTAAAAAAAAAAAAAAAGCTTATTGTCTTAAGTCAATGAGTTATTATGACAATGGGTAACTGACACACTGGTAAAATAGGGCAAGTTGATCTTAAACTTTATCTAGAACTTTAGATTGCATAACAAAAGCAAAGCAATTTCTGAAAAAGACTGAGATATTTTGCCCTAACAGATAGCAAAATAAATTCCAAATCTTAAGAAATTAAAGAAACTAAGTTAAATACGACTATAGGGTTAAAATGTATCTGGGGCTGGAGGAGGGAGGAGTAAGTGCTGAAAACAAACTCAAGTACATGTGGAATATACATGAAAATGAAGTGTCAATTCACTTTTTTCTCTTCCTCAGCTTTTTCCCTTTTACTCTTCACTATCATTCTTACACGATTTCATATTTCTTGAACATTTTCATGTTATATATGGTGAATTCAGATTTATATGAAGTAAACTAAGATTTATATGCTGTCGTGTTGGGTCCATGAATCAATATGTGCATGCAAACATTATCCACGGGTAATAAATGGTTTCTATATACGTGCAACCATATATGTATGGATATACTATGTAGATACTCTGCGTTCTGCAAATATGTGTTACTCATCCAAGTGTTTTAGGAAGTAAACTGCAAGTCCAGGAGGCTTTTTGACTTAATATTCTTTTTTCAAAAATGATAATAAACAATTCACTTTGGCAACAGCAACAACAACAAAAGAATAAAAAGAAAATCAAGTGTGGCAAATTACTGATTAAGGAAATCAATAAATAGTATCCAGACAACTGGCATACCACATCAAAAAATGAATTTTTTGTTAAACAAAATTATTTATTTTTTGTATTTGCAAAAGTATGAAAGTTTTTTTTTAAGTGTGTTTCACGCCCAGCATGGCACCCAGTATGGGGCTTGAACTCATGACCTTGAGATAAAGACCTGAGCTGAGATCAAGAGTCAGACGCTTGGGGCTCCTGAGTGGCTCAGTCGGTTTAGTGTCCAACTTGGCTCAGGTCATGATCTCACGGTTTGTGAGTTCAAGCTCCGCGTGGGATTCTGCACTGACAGCTCAAAGCCTGGAACCTGCTTCAGATTCTGTGTCTCCCTCTCTCTCTAACCCTCTCCCACTTGCTCTCTGTCTGTGTCTCTCAAAAATAAATAAACATTAAAAAGAGAGAGAGAGAGAGAGTCAGATGCTTAATCAACTGAGCCACCCGGGCACTCTGAGAGAATATTTTTATAAACTTCGGGCAGAGAAGGACAGCAGGGAAGCTGGCATCCTTTATCGTGAAAGTAAACATTGCACTTGGCCCAGGTGTTGGAGACACTTTAGGGGAGACCTGGAAGCAGCTGATGTGGCAGGAGTCTGGGTGTGGTCCCGAGGCAGCCAGGTGAACCAGCCCGTAAGTGACAAGGCACGTAAGCTGTAACTGTCTCCCTCCCTCCAACCCCCTGGTGCTCTGCACCTGTCTTCAGAGCTAAAAGAGATATGGCTTCTACTTTATTCACCTCGTACAAAATGTCTCTTGTGGCCCACACTGAAACAAGGAAATGGGGCTCCCCTTGTCTAGCTGACACAGGACAAATCCACCAACAATTCTCTTTCTAACCACAGGTCATAATGCCGAGCATGAGTGCATAACCACGCTCTCAAAGATATTTGTTCCAATGTTGTTTGTCACTGGAAGGAATTAGGGGAATAAAGGGATAAGAATATCTCCACAGAGTGAAGCTCTATACAGCCTTTTAATAAGAAGAAACCAAACCTGCAATTGACCAGTTAGTTACAAGGATATCCACAGTAGAGTAAAGTAGTAAATTGCAGCAAATGATACAAAAAAAAAAAAAGATACCATTTTTGTTTAAAAATAAGTTAACAAAAGTTTGATGAGCACCAAAAGATTGATACAAAAGTAACCGTGGTTGTCTCCTGGTGATGAGATTGGAGGCAGAGAGAGGAAAGCCAGTCTCTCCTTTTTACCACATGTATAGATATATTTATCCTTTAGGTTTATTACAACAGAAAAGTATTAATTTTGTTTTAAGAAACCAAAAAGTTTTTAAAAGAGAGACTGATTTAAAAAAGAGAGAGAAAGACAGAGAGAGAGAGAGACAGAGAGAGAGAGAGAGAGAGAGAGAGAGACCAAATGCCTAAAAATCATAAATCACAGGAATTAGTATGAGAATCCTAGGCTCTTAAAACTATTATTGTTGTTGCTGTTTAGTGGTAGTATCTGGTTAGCTCAAGGAGGCTTTTTGGTGACCCACCCTCTCTGAACTTTTTCCTGAAAGAAATGTGTAAATGAACTTTTTCCTGAAATGTGTAAGAGAAGCAATCTTCCAATAAAGAAAAGTCTGGGTAGTATTTTCTCATCTTCCTGCACTGAATAAACAGCAGAATCCCCATGTGCAACCCTGAAACCCCAGGAGGTGCATAATTTTGTAAACGTTGAATCTTCAAATGATGGAATTTCCCTAAAGATGTATTTGCACTGAGGCACGTGAGGGGAGGAAATTTCCCTAAAGTGTTACTCAGCCGACTGCCTGAGGTCAAGGATCTCATTGACTCTCTCCCTGGCACTGCTAACAATACCTGGCCCTCCTCTGTCAACAAATACTCATCTACTGTCTACCAAGTATCAAGCAGGGTTCTGGAAATGCGGGGGAACATCAACAAGCCAGCAAGGCTCACATGTGCCCTGCCCAAGGTCTGTTGGGGAAAAAAACTGACATTAATAAGTGCTTTGTGTATTTCAAAAGCAAGCCACAAGGGTGCCACAGGAGCAAACAACCAGCAACCTTAGTGTCTTGGGGGAATCAGGGAAAAGCTCAATAATGTTGCAAAACTTATTTGAGGGCCCTGAATGTGGCAGTCCCTTCACAAAAGCGATCGCGGAGTCACAAAGCCACGAAGCCACAGGTGGTAACAGCAAATGATCAGGATAGTTTTCAACAGAACCCTTGGAAGAAACAAAGTTTGTCTTTTTTTCATTCCATAGACAGAGCCTGTGTTAAGAGCTGGATTTGTGATAAATGTATCCAGCCTGAAGGAATACGTCCTTTTACTCATCATTTATTCCACAGATATTTGCTGGGTACTTACAAAATGCCAGGGGCTGTTTTAGCCACTGAGACACGGCAGAGAACCCTGCCCTTATGAACTTACATAATTGCGAAGTGACAGAAAATAAAACAGGAAAGAAAAGCATTCACTATGTCAGATGGGATAAGTGCTATGCAGAAAAATACAGCAGAAAAGGATGTTAGGGAGGTTGTTTGCAATTTAAAATAGGGTGATCAGAGGCCTCATCAGAAGGTAATATTTGAGCAATGATTTTAAGGAATCAAGGGAGCAAGTTATACAGCTATCTGGAAGAAGCATTCCAGTAGGGGGAATAGCGAGTGCAAAGGTCCTGAGGTGAGATCACCCCCGGTGTATTCAAGGGTCCATGAAGAGTTCAGAGTCTAGTACAACAAACAATATACTGAGGTCAAAGAATATATTTACTCTCTCCCTGGCACTAACAATACCTTCAGTCAACAAATATTCATCGACTGTCTACCAAGTGTACATAAAAAGGAACTATTTTACAATGTATCATGACAAGTGATGATGCCAGGTATTTTTGCTAATTAATTAAGGGAGGTCATGGCAGAATTCTGGTGCTGGGAAGCAGAGAGGCTGTCTACTATTGCTAGAAGCGCCTGGGCAGCAAGGTCAATGTTAAACTGGAAAAAAAAAAAAACCCCACAAACCTGATTTGGCAGCATTGGGATGGGTATGGACTGGATGAACCTGATCAGTCTCCCCACCTGCAACCCACTTCACCTTCCCCTGAACAGTATTTTTCCACCCTTGTTCATTGTTCTATTGTTGCTCATGACCTGCTCTTCTGCTGATTGTAATCTCAGACCGAGGGTGAAGAAAACAGTGCTGTGGGGCAGCGGGACTCCTGGGTCTTCCTCCCCGGCCCCTCCCCGGCCCCCACCACCATCTCTGACTAGCTGTGGGATCCTGGGTACGAATCTCTCCATCTCTCTGTTTCCACTGCCTGTTTTTTTTTTTTTTTTTTTTTTTTTACTTTTTAAAATATTTATTCATTTTTGAAAGAGAGAGAGAGAGACAGAGTGCAAGCAGGGGAGAGGCAGAGAGAGAGGGAGACACAGAATCCCAAGCAGGCTCCAGGCTCCGAGCTGTCAGCACAGAGCCCGACACGGGGCTCGAACTCAAGAACCATGAGATCATGACCTGAGCTGAAGTCGGACGCCCACCTGATTGAGCTGCCCAGGCACCCCTTATCTGTTTTTTTTATAACCCCCACCCTATGACAAAAAGCTGGACAAGTTCTAATTTCATCATTACCTTTTCTTCCTTTTTCCCTTTCCATAAATTCTTATATGTGGTTACCGTAGGTCCCCATCCCCCACCCAAGCACAGGTAGGGTGGGGGGATATCCTCCTTCTGTGGGCTCCTGGCCCCCCACAACACTCTGCTAGTGTTGTTTCCAATCAATGGCTGACCTGCATCCCCAAGGAAAGGTCATTGCTGATACTGGGCTTCCTTGCATGCAAGGTTTCTCTTCTACGCCCATTGCTAAAAGCCTTTGCCCTCTTGTGCCACCGCTAACAATGGTTAAGGGAGCCTCAGTTCTAGTTCTGACTTGTCCCCTGAGGAGCCACCAGTCCTCCAGACTCCGGTTTCCTCTGTCGGAATAATGTCATGCATCATAAGCTCTGTCACCCTCACCAGCTGTGACCTGGGTGAAAGCCACTTTGCAAAGACAGGGCGCGCCCCACATTTTGCCCAGAGGTAAGGGGAACCTATTCACCTAGGGAAAGACAGGGCACATTGTAACCACAGGTCTGCCCCCTGGGGTCAGGCGCTTCATCAAGTTTCTCCCTTTAATCTTTAAAGCAAGAGAAACCTTGGAGGCAGGGGGTGGGGTGAGGGGGATAAGTAGGACGAGCGCATTGCCAGGAGGAGCAATTGGCAGTCTGCAGGTTGGCATGACCTTTGCCAGCTCTCTGCGGCTGAGAAATGTGGCAATTATTCTTAGCATCTGAGGCACAAGCATTTTTATGAGTCTCAAAATGGTCCAGGCAAGACAAAGAAAAGCAACATGGTCAGGGAGAAACTCCCTTGATAAAGATGCTACCAGGGAGGGTAAAGTGGGAACTACCTGAACACTGAGCCAGGGTGTCCTTTTTCACTTGCGGAAGGTGCTCTAGAGCCCTGGACCAACAGGGCTTTCACAGAACAGACAGACACACGTGCACACATGCACAGGCGCACACACACGCACACACACATAGATGCTGTCAACCTTAAAAATAGAGCTTGCAGTTATTTTTACCAGCAAACAATGGGCGTATTTGGGAATAGCAGAGAATTTCAATCCAGGACAAGCAAGCTACAGCAAACCCATCGGCAAGTCCAACGACAAACGAAACAGTGGAAGGTTATTTTAGGGAGAGGTCGGAGGGAGTTTGGAGGGTTGTTTTGATCACAAGAGTCAAGAGGTGAGGCGAGAGTCCAGGGTGATGACCCTTTCTTTGATTTATTAGCTACAGGGCTAGATGATTACTTATAGGAGATGCAACATACATCTTTCCCTGCTGGGGCCTGTAATTGATTATTTTTTCCTGTTGAGATACTTCTGATCTGGAGTCTGTGATTGATCATTCCCATAATTGACACTGAGTGTAAGTAAGGCTTCTCCTACAACCTTGCCCCCTGGGCATCATCCTCAGTCCACTTTCTCGAGCTCGCCTTTTATTGATTTTCACGATACACACACCTATTTCCTGCCCTCAAGAATAGTATAAGCTTCCATGAGAGGTGGATCATACATATAATTAATCATTTCCAAACCAGGATAGAAGTCCAAGGGAGATGATTTCCAACGAAGAGGCATTTGAGCTGAAACTTAACACAAAATTGCAAACTGCCTATTCTCCTTGCCTTCCCTTATATTCTCTACAGGAATTATCACCTTTCTGAAATAACAGGTCATTTAGTTATTGCAATTCTTGTCTCTCACCCTCACCCCTCTGACCAAGGCTGCTCCTACACTTTTTCCCATGGCATCCCTTCTAGTAGAGAAAGATGCAAAGATATAAAAATTGATGAGCTCTTTCCCTTGCAAAGTACCTTTGACCTTTGAGAGTGATGTCCCGCTCATTTTATCCTCCAGAGAGCTCTGGGAAGAACAGAGGTCATGTGACTTTCCCCATTCTGCTTAAGTAGTAACATAGGCTGCGGGTGGGGGGAGGGATGGAAGGTTGCTCAAGGTCATCCACCTAACACTCACCAGCCTTATAGAGGTGTCGTTAGAATCTCTCCTGGCATATAGAAGGCACTCGAATTACAGAAATCATGATTTCATTTTTCTTATGCCGTATTCTTCAGAAAAAAAAAAAATATTAAAGCTACTTTCTTAGTACTGTCAGCTGGCACTGTGAATATTTTTCTGACTCCTTTTCCTTTCCTGTCTCCTTACGGTGCCAGAAAATAATTACCCTTCACTTTAATGTCCTTGTTTCACAAGGACCCAGGAAGGTGTTTTCCCGAAGACCAGAGAGTGGACACAGATAGTTTCCCCAGTGCAAGACTCCTGCCTATTCCTCACTGCCAAAAAAAATTTGTTTTAATTTTTTTTAACATTTATTTATTTTTGAGACAGAGATAGAGAGAGAGAGAGAGAGAGAGCATGAACAGGGGAGGGTCAGAGAAAAAGGGAGACACAGAATCCGAAACAGGCTCCAGGCTCCGAGCTGTCAGCACAGAGCCCGACGCAGGGCTCGAACCCACAGACCACGAGATCATGACCTGAGCCAAAGTCGGCCGCTTAACCGACTGAGCCACCCAGGCGCCCCTAAAACAGTTTTAATAGCATGTATTCTCTGATCACGTCTTCAGTACAGTTGCGGGGTAGAGAGCGTGAGTTTTACCACCCTGACAACCCATTGTGAGAGTGATACTCTTCCTATGTATCCCTACGAAAAAACATTTAAATAGATAATATTTAATCATAACAGATAATAATTAATTAATATTAATTTAATTAAATATATAATATATATATTTTATATATTTATATATTATATATATAATATTATATATATATAATAATGTTAATATATAAACATTAAATATATAACATTCTAAAAGATGAAAAGTTATTTTCTCCAAAAAGTTGGGACATTTTTGCTTATTATCACTTCTCATTACCGGTCACGGACGACACTAATGGTATCAGCATCTTACACAGTTACAAAGTGGGGGGTTAAAATAATCCTTAGGAGGCTTCCTGGAGGACTCCTTCATTTTCTTGTTTCTCCAGGATTTAAATCAAAGCGTTCCATGCAGGAACCCCAAGTCCATGAGGCTCTTCATGAATGGCCTCTTGGCTGCTGCCTACAATAAGATTTGTTACAGGTGCAGGTGGGGGGAGTGGGATCTGTTCAAGATTCTTCAGTTCCCCCAAGCTATCACCGATCTAATGATTAATTTTTTGATCTGGCCTCTGTAATATCAGCTGTATATTTTCCTGGGCAACATTTGGATGAGAATTGGCTTCTATTCTGTTGTTCTCCACCAAAGGTTGCAAGGACCAGTATTCTAGTGTCCAGATACTTGGCCCATGAGACCCCTGCCACCCCCACTTCTGCAGGCTTGTGGTCTGAGCGATGAGCCACCAATCCCTTTGTCAGCACATACCAGGAAATGTCACTTTCTCATTCTAGGAGCGGGACGTCCCTGCTGTGCCTCGCATGCTTTCTCAAAGTCTGGTTTTGCACGTTCCTCCTGCTACTCCTGACTTTTGTACTGGTTGAGACACTCGGATGCAAGTATCAGAAACCAATTCAAATGCTTTGCAGAATTAAGAAAAGATTCATTGTAAGCAAGGACTGAAGGGATTCTCACAGAACCTACAGGCAACGGTGCAGCCAGACTTAGGGAGCACATCTCCTGAAGGGCTACCAGGAACCTGGGCAGTGATGCTTTGTTGTTGTTGTTAATTTTTTTAAATTTTATTGAAGCATAGTTGACACACGATGATACATTAGTTCAGGTGCATACACATAGTGATTTGACAAGTTTCCTAAACTGTAGGAACAGCTGATGGTAAAAACCAAACAAAACAACAAAAAAGAACACTGGTAATATGGTTGGGCATAAAGAGAAAGGTAAAAACCACCTTTTCCGGGGGGGGGGGGGGGGGCATTTGTTGGAATGAGCACGGGGTGTTACATGTAAGTGATGAATCACTAAATTCTACTCCTGAAACCAACACTATACTATGTGTGTTTTCTTTTAATATAATTTATTGTCAAGTTGGCTAAAATACAGTGTATACAGTGTGCTCTTGGCTTTGTGGGTAGATTCCTGTGACTCATCACTTACACGTAATACCCAGTGCTCATCACAAGTGCCCTCCTCAATGCCCATCACCCATTTTCCCCTCTTCCCCACCCCCATCCACCCTCAGTTTGTTCTCTGTATTTAAGACTCTCTTATGGGTTTGCCTCTCTCTCTGTTTGAAACTCTTTTTGCCCTTTCCCTTCCCCCATGGTCTTCTGTTAAGTTTCTCAAATTCCACATATGAGATAAAACATATGATATCTGTCCTTCTCTGACTGACTTATTTCACTTAGTATAATACCCTCGAGTTCCATCCACGTTGTTGCAAATGGCAGGATTTCATTCTTATTCATTGCCAAGTAGTATTCCATTGTATTTATAAACCACATCTTCTTTATCCATTCATCAGTTGATGGACATTTGGGCTCTTTCCATAATTTGGCTATTGTTGATAGCACACTACATTATATGTTAACTAACTTGAATTTAAATTAAAAAAAAAATCTTTTCTGCCCCCCCATTCTGTCTCCACCCAGAGTCACCATGCAGAGACAACCACAGGAACTAGGGTAACATCTGCTCTGAGGTCTGGCTCCTCCCCCTGACTAATTACTTAACCTTTTGGAGCCTCAGTTTCCTCAACTATAAAATGGGAAGAAGAAGGAGAAGGAGAAGGAGGGGGAGGAGGAAGAAGAGGAAGAGGAGGAGAAGAAGGAGAAGAAGAAGGAAAAGAAGGGGCGCCTGGGTGGCTCAGTTGATTGAGCATCTGACTTCAGCTCAAGTCATGATCTCCCGGCTTGTGTGTTCAAGCTCTGAGTCGGGCTCTGTGCTGACAGCTCAGAGCCTGGAGCCTGCTTCTGATTCTGTGTCTCCCTCTCTCTCTGCCCCTCCCCTGTTCACGCTCTGTCTCTCTCTCTCAAAAATAAACATTAAACAATTTTTTTAAAAAAGAAGGAAAAGAAGAAGGAGAGGAAGAGGAAGAAGGAAAGTTGCCTTGTAGGGTTTTTGCAATGACTAAATGGGCAGCGTTTCATCATCTGTCATCTCTGCTTCTCTACACACCCATTTTCTATTTCTCTCCCCCTGAAGAATTGTCTCCTCTGTAACTCAGTCCACATGACAGCAAATGGCCAACCACAGCTCCCAAGCATAAGTTTTGTAGGTCCAGCTCCCTAGAACAACCAGTCTCTCATAGCTGCAATTTCAAATTCCTGTGAAAGGGTCCCAAAATAGCCAACCTGGGTCAGGCGGCCTCTCCTGTTCCACGGAACTGCGGACATGGAGCTGGGACCACCCTGGTTATTGAGCACCCATTTCTGTCCTTTCGGCCATCACGTACCCAGTTCTGGGAATCACGGAATAAAGTACTCGACAGTTTTATTATGAGCCTTGTCAGTCTCTTCAAAGACATGTGAGGCAGCAAGAACCTAGATCCTTAATGCAACTGTCTAATAGACGTGATTTTGGACCGCTACCTCCAGACATGTTCTAGTTCTCTTAAAACTGTCCCTATGAAAAGTGCCTAAAGCACAGCAGACCTAGGTAGCCATGTTTACATCATATGACCCAAACCTCATCTGAATGTACAGTGAACAGCCTACCCAACAGTGCGTCCGGCCAGTTGACCCATATTCTTTCTCTAGAGAATTTCAACCAAGAAACACAGATACCGTGATCAGTTTCGTGGTAAAAACTTGAACTGATTCATCACGTGTATTTGAGGGCCGGTGGGCACGTTGAGTCCTTACAAACAGCAGAAGTTGGTTAAAAGAAGGAAATAGAAAGACTCAGAGCAAAGCAAGGATAAATCAGACCACGCACCCCTGAGAAATGAGAACACAGTTTTGGTTCCCAGTGGCTCCTGGAGTCCACTTCCCATGAGATCTGGCTGCAGTTTGGCTCCTGTGGCCATGAAAGAGCATCTTTACAGCAAAATCTCCCACTTCTACTGAGCTAGCATGAAGAGAGTTCCATTTGTTACCACCAGCAATCCCTGACTAAGAGAGCCCGAGAGGGTGTTGGATGGGGAGTGAGGCCTGAAGGTGGGGGGGACTTCTCCTTAGCCAGTCAGCTGAAGAACTCTGAAGAGAAACAATTCATACACCTACCTCCTCATGTCTTCAGCTCTTCTGTTTTCAAAAAAGGAAGTTCTCATGGTTCTTTAAACACCTCCAACCTGTTTTCCAAGCCTCATCAGGACCTGCCAGTGAGAGGTTACTGGACACTGAAATAGCAACACACAGTTCTTCCTGGGCAAGCTGGGCCAGCCTCACCTGGATGACAGATGTTCCTGCAAACATTTCATAATCTTTTCCTTCTTCCTTCCTTCCTCCCTCCCTCCCTCCCTTCCCCTTCCTTCCTTCCTTCCCTCTTCCTTCCTTCCTTCCTTCCTTCCCTATTCCTTCCTTCCTTCCTTCCCTCTTCCTTCCTCCCTCTTCCTTCCTCCCTCTTCCTTCCTCCCTCCCTTCCCCTTCCTTCCTTCCTTCCCTATTCCTTCCTTCCTTCCTTCCCTCTTCCTTCCTCCCTCTTCCTTCCTCCCTCTTCCTTCCTCCCTCCCTTCCCCTTCCTTCCTTCCTTCCTTCCCTATTCCTTCCTTCCTTCCTTCCCTCTTCCTTCCTCCCTCTTCCTTCCTCCCTCTTCCTTCCTCCCTCCCTTCCCCTTCCTTCCTTCCTTCCCTCCTTCCTTCCCTCTTCCTTCCCTCTTCCTTCCTTCCTTCCCTCTTCCTTCCCTCCCTATTCCTTCCTTCCTTCCTTCCTTCCCTCTTCCTTCCTCCCTCCCTTCCCCTTCCTTCCTTCCTTCCTTCCTTCCTTCCTTCCTTCCCTCTTCCTTCCTTCCTTCCCTATTCCTTCCTCCTTTCCTTCCTTCTTTCCTTCTTCCCTCCCTCTCTCCCTCCCTTCCCCTTTCTCCCCTTCCTTCCTTCCTCCCTCCCTCACTTCCCCTTCCTTCCTTCCTCCCTCCCTCCATTCTCCTTCCTTCCTCCCTCCCTCCCTTCCCCTTCCTTCCTTCCTTCCCTCTTCCTTCCCTCCCTATTCCTTCCTCCTTTCCTTCCTTCCTTCCTTCCTTCTTTCCTTCCTTCCTTCCTTCTTCCCTCCCTCCCTCCCTCCCTTCCCCTTCCTTCCTTCCTTCCTTCCCTATTCCTTCCTTCCTTCCTTCCCTCTTCCTTCCTCCCTCTTCCTTCCTCCCTCTTCCTTCCTCCCTCCCTTCCCCTTCCTTCCTTCCTTCCTTCCCTATTCCTTCCTTCCTTCCTTCCCTCTTCCTTCCTCCCTCTTCCTTCCTCCCTCTTCCTTCCTCCCTCCCTTCCCCTTCCTTCCTTCCTTCCTTCCCTATTCCTTCCTTCCTTCCTTCCCTCTTCCTTCCTCCCTCTTCCTTCCTCCCTCTTCCTTCCTCCCTCCCTTCCCCTTCCTTCCTTCCTTCCCTCCTTCCTTCCCTCTTCCTTCCCTCTTCCTTCCTTCCTTCCCTCTTCCTTCCCTCCCTATTCCTTCCTTCCTTCCTTCCCTCTTCCTTCCTCCCTCCCTTCCCCTTCCTTCCTTCCTTCCTTCCTTCCTTCCTTCCTTCCTTCCCTCTTCCTTCCTTCCTTCCCTATTCCTTCCTCCTTTCCTTCCTTCTTTCCTTCTTCCCTCCCTCTCTCCCTCCCTTCCCCTTTCTCCCCTTCCTTCCTTCCTCCCTCCCTCACTTCCCCTTCCTTCCTTCCTCCCTCCCTCCATTCTCCTTCCTTCCTCCCTCCCTCCCTTCCCCTTCCTTCCTTCCTTCCCTCTTCCTTCCCTCCCTATTCCTTCCTCCTTTCTTTCCTTCCTTCCTTCCTTCCTTCTTTCCTTCCTTCCTTCCTTCTTCCCTCCCTCCCTCCCTCCCTTCCCCTTCCTTCCTTCCTTCCTTCCTCCCTCCCTCCCTCCCTCCTTTCCTCTCTCCCTTCTTTCCTCCCTTCATCCTTCCCTCATTCCCTCCCTGCCTCCCTTCCTTCCTTCCTCTCAACCATTATTTTCATTACTAGAGGATAAAGACCCAATGATGGGCAAAAGAGACACAGCCCCTGCCCTGGTGGCGTTTATAAGCCAGCTGGGGAAACAGACAGTAATTAAATATTAAATAACCACTCCAAAATGTAAAATTTCACTTATGTCAAGTGTTACAAAAGAGAGATATAAGTAGCTGTGAGGGCAGAAAGAGGTTCATATGATCTCATCGGGGAAGTCCTGGGAGGCTTCCTGCAGAAGTGAGCTGAGATCTGAACGTCATGGTCCTGGTGAGAAGTGTGTAGAAGAAGCACAGTGGATGACCTGGGCAGGTCCTGGACTGGAATTAGCCAAGGTCACGTATTTGAGTGACTAGAAGGAGCCAGTGTGACCTGGTCTCAGCTGAGGGGAGCATTGTACAAGGTAGGTTATCATGGAGGAACTGGGTAAGGCTGGATTATGTTGGATCTTGCAAGCCATGTTCAGGGTTTGATCTTCATCCTAAGAACAACTGAAACCATATTCTCCAAAGCATCAGGCTGACTCAGATTATTGGAGGGAGATGCCTCTATCTTGCAGGAGATTCAACCTTTCCTGCTGTCCATCATCCACAGCCTTCCCCTCTTTCTCATGTGCTGATAGTTTAATAAGCTATTCTGCATCTGGGACTATAAGGCATTAATTCTACATCTATAGACTACTCTGTTATCGAGGAAGTTAACCAAAAAATTATCAAATATATATATATATATATATATATATATACACTTTATATATACACTATATATCTATCTACGTACATATATACACACATATAGATACATACGTACATACAGAGTAAGGGAGAAACAGGGACAGACATAAAAAGACAGAAAATTAGGCATTCAGAAAGATAGGCAGACAGAGGGACTATGGATTAACACAGTGGAAATCTCGGAGCATTTTCCTGGTCTCCAAAATATCTACTACTACAATATTGTCCCATTTGTTAAGGATGCTATTTATTGTTTAAAATGAAATACATGTTTAAGCCTCATGGCCATGAGTGAAAAACCTTTAATATAGCAGAGGCACTAGACATATTTTTTTTTCAACGTTTTTTATTTATTTTTTGGGACAGAGAGAGACAGAGCATGAACGGGGGAGGGGCAGAGAGAGAGGGAGACACAGAATCGGAAACAGGCTCCAGGCTCCGAGCCATCAACCCAGAGCCTGACGCGGGGCTCGAACTCACGGACCGCGAGATCGTGACCTGGCTGAAGTCGGACCCTTAACCGACTGCGCCACCCAGGCGCCCCAGACATATTTTTTGTTACTATCACAACATCTGACTAACCAATTAAAGACTGCATTACACCTTTCTACTTGAGCTAATTGCTAACAAAGTCAGTCTGAAGGATGTTTTAATGAATGAACACACAACTGCTCACACAGTGTAGCAGCTGATCACATGGGGTCTCCAGACACTACTTCCTGCCCATCGGTCTTCTCCTCTCTCTACCGGACCTGACGTGATTGTGACTGTTCCTTGAATTTTCCAAAATAGATTTGCTCCAGGAGCGAACACAGAGTAGGATCACGATAAATGGTTTTTAAAGAATAAATTGGAATCTTTTTTCAATGATCGCATCAATTATAAACGACAGAGGCTAGGAGTGCCTGGGTGGCTCAGTCGGTTAAGCATCTGACTTTTGATTTCAGCTCAGGTCATGATCTCAAGGTTTGTGAGATGGAGTCCCACAACAGGTTCCGTGCTGTCAGGCAGGATTGTCTTTCTCCCTGTCACTCCCCTGCACGCATTCTGTGTGTGTGTGTGTGTGTGTGTCTTTATCAAAATAAATAAATAAACTTTAACACAAAGAAAGAAAAGAAAAGAAGAAAAGAAAAGAAAAGAAAAGGGGCTAAGACACCAAAAACTAACAGGAGGTCTCTCTTAAACATATCTTCTTGAGGAGGCTATTAATTTGCAGCCCTTTATAATGCCCGTATCATTTCTCTCCTTAGCAGTGTGTGCAACATTATTCTGAAGTAGTCAGTCTAAATGAAAGGGCATCCTGTTGTACTTCCTTTAGACTTTCACGCTGCCGAATCTGGTCATGCCTGGTAAGGAATTCTGTTTTACGCAGTGATGCCAATGGCATCAAAATGAGAATTAACTTTAAGATCACTCACTCTGTTGTTCCAATAAAGAATTTGGGATCTATTTACAGAAGCCATATGTTAGTCATTTTTGTTAATACTCAGAATTCTCTTTGCCTCGGGCTCTGTATCTGTATCAATCTGCTAGGACCACCATAACAAAATACCATAGACGGGTGGCTTAAATAGTAGAAAATAGATTTATTTTCTCACAGTTGTAGAGGCTGGAGGCCCCAGATCAGAGCATCAGCGTGATCAGATTCTGAGGAGAGCTCTCTTCCTGACTTGCAGATGGCCGCCTTCTTGCTGTGTCCTTACATGGTGGAGACAGTGAGCTCTGTGCTGACAGCTCAGAGCCTGGAGCCTCTTCAGATTCTGTGTCTTTCTCTCTCTCTGCCCCTCCCCTGCTCACACTCTGACTCTCTCTGACTTTCAATAATAAATAAACATTAAAAATTTTTTTAATAAATAAATAAAAACTGGCCTCTGCCTTCATTCCTAACTGACCACAACATCTGGCACCCAGTAGAACCTCAATAATGTTGATCCAATTGAATCACAGAAGTCGTGAACAGCTGATCACATAACGCCCTCAGGAAATAGGCCAGGATGTCACAGGTACACAGAAGCTGGTGGAAGTTCCCACAGAAGTGTAGAAAAATCAGAGTTAACATCCTTTAATTAATGAATATGTTAATAGAGTGCTTACTACATGCAGAGGTTGTGTTAAGAGAAGAAGATCAGTCCAGCCAAGGAGACAGGCTCATATTTAAAAATACTATGTAATGGGGGTGCCTGGGTGGCTCAGTCCCTTAAGTGTCTGTTGATTTTAGCTCGGGTCATGGTCCTACAGTTTGTGGGTTCAAGTCCCATGTCAGTGCAGAGCCTGCTTGGGATTCCCTCTCTCTCTCTGCCCTTCTGCATGTTCTCTCTCTCTCTCAAAATAAATAAATGAACTTTAAAAACTATACTATGTAATGTGATATGGGGTAAGATGGAAGATTGAATGGAGATCCATGGAGACATGGGAAAAGAAGGAAAGAAGTGGTCCTGCTCAGCTTTAGTGCAGAGTGAGTGAAGGGAGGCTAATGGGAGGGTCAAGGAGGGAAGGGCATGGAGCCCATGCACTGGGCAGACTGATTGGAATTTCTTGAGTTGGAGGAAAGGAAATGGCAGAGGTGGATAGTGGGCTGAGAGAGAATGTGCCAGAAGAGGTTCCCTACAGCAAGTGACAGATGAGCTAGACATTGATTGATGAGGGGAGTGCACTGAACAGAAAAGCCAAAGTAGTGGCCTTCCCAAACCAAGACCAGCTTGACAAGACCCTAGAGGGTATGAAAGTGTGGTTGCTTTGGGACCCAGCAGATAGACTTCAGTGCCTTTCTGCTGTCTCCCCACTTGCCGAGTCTGAAGACCCACAGGTGGTGCCCCCAAAGTATCAAGCAATTGCCAAAGCACCGCCCCACCTTGCCTCAACAATCACTGGTCTTTCCCTCCTGGAAATATGTTGAGATCCACATAATTCCTGACGTTCCCCAGCTATCACCCCCACCTTTATCAAAACCTTGCTGTCCTCTATTTGGTCCAATAAAGGCTTTCTGTTCTCCTTAGGGACTATATGAAGTATTTCTCTTGCCTATAAAGACATCATTGGCTCAGAGCTTTATTCTCTCTCGAAAACAAGTGAATGTCAGCCAAGGTCCTTGTGGCTGGACTCAGAGGAGCAAGTTGTTCCGTGAGAATTGCAGACACCAAGACATAGCAATGGGGACAAATATTTGGAGATGGTACAACTCTCCTGCTCTGCACACATTGCAGCTCCCTGGCTCCATTTAGGATTTTGCATAAATCAAATGCAAGCGAGAACTTCTGGGTCTCTTAACTGCACACAAATAGCTGAGAAATTTAAAATAATTGCAAGCACTTTGAGAAACTCTTTTTTATAATCAATACAGTTGGAGGGTTATAAGCACCATAGTTCCTAACTTCTGGGAAAAGAGAAGAGAAACTAAGGAGTCTGTATGAGAACTAAAGTTGGTCCAGTAGATCAGATTAACGTCAGCCAGAGCTCACAGACAACAGGAAGGGGGACAGGCCACAGAGGGGACAATGTCTGGGCTTGGCCCCTCAACACTGGGCCTCACGGGACAGAAAGATGAAGGTAAAATGTGTCCATTTCTTATCTTCAAATTACAACAAATGCTTAAAAAAGTAACTCCTCTGTTCTAATAAAAAAAAAAAAATTGGCATAACGAATTGTACTATTCTCCCTCCTTGTGTCTTGAGTTGATATTGTGTTACCTCACTACATCCCTGGAGAGCAGAGTGGTGTTATTATCCCCATTCTACAGTTGAGGAAACAGAGGCTCCAAATGATTTCGGCACTTGTCTGAGATCTCAGGGGAATGACGAAGGCAAGATTCAAATCCTGATCTATCTGACTCCTGGACCATACTATCGAAAAAGGCCCAGATTAGAGACGCAATCGTGGCTCCTCCGTGGACAGCAGGGCAAGACCAGGGTGAGGCAAGGGAGGCACCTAGAGTACAAAAGTTAAGGAGGCGCTCATTCTCGGGTTCGGGTACTCACTTTGCACTTACATGGCCCTCGGAATGAGCACCTACTTCCGAGTCATTGCTTAGGCCACACGATCTTCAAGGGACCTATGACGGTCACTTTTAAGTGTCACCTGGCTAGGGTATGACACTAGTTGCTTAGTCAAACACCAGTCTAAATGTTGCTGAGAGGGTATTTTTTAGATATGATCAAATTAACATGTTAATCAGTCGACTTTGAGAAAAGCAGACGATTCTCCATTGCGCGGGAGGGCTTCAACCAATCAGTTGAAGGCCTTAGGAGAAAACATCGGTTCCCCAAAAAAGAAGAAGCTGTGCTTCCGGACTGCCCTTCAGACTCTTAATATCAGTTCTCCCCTGGGTCTCCAGCCTGGTGGCCTGCTCTGCAGATTTTAGACTCACTCGCCCACCATCAGGTGAGCCAATTCCCTTAAAAAAAAAAAAATTGGGTAGATGAGAGAGAAAAAGAGCGATTCTATTGCTTGTGTTTCTTTAGAGAACGCTGACTAATACTGGATCTTAAAATCACCGTCATCTAAGCAATTGAAAATGGGCACATAACAGCTCGCCTGACCCAAGAACCCAGTGCAGTGGGAAGTGAGCCTCATAACCGATAATAGTGTGGCTCTGAAGACAGACTGTCAGCGCTCAATTCGAGCTTTGCTGCTGGCTCTCTGCATGAGTTTGGGCAACTTCTTAACTTTCCTGTGCTGCCACCTTCTCATCCATAAATGGGAACTAAGACCAGCGTTTACCTCAAAGGGCGGCTGTGGAGATTCCATGCGGCATGAATGGAAGATGCTCAGAATAACGCTTGGGCCAACAGTAAGGCTCAACGGAAGTCGGTATGTATCAGTTTGCTAGGATTGCTGTAACACAGGGCCCCAAACTGAGTGGCTTAGACAACAGAAGTTTATTGCCTCCCAGCTCTAGAGGCCAGAAGTCTGAAATCCAGGTGTCACCAGGATTGGTTCCTTCTGAGAACTGTGAGGAAAGGTCTGTCCCGGGTTTGGGGACGGCCATCTTCTCCTTGTCTCTCTATCCATCGTCTTCCCTTTATGTGTGTCTGTGTCCAAATCTCCCCTTTTTATTTTATTTTTTCAAGAAGCCCTATAATGGATTCTTTTTTTAACGTTTATTATTTTGAGAGAGAGAATGTGTGTGAGCGAGGGAGAGGCAGACAGAGGGAGACACAGAATCCGAAGCAGGCTCCAGGCTCTGAGCCGTCAGCACAGAGCCCAACGCGGGGCTTGAACTCACAAACCGTGAGATCATGACCTGAGCTGAAGTCAGACACTTAACCAACGGAGCCGCACAGGTGCCCCAAATTTCCCCATTTTATAAGGACACCAGTCATATTGTGTTAGAGCTCCCTCTAATGACCTCATTTTAACTTGATTTCCTCTGTAAAGACCCTGTCTTCAAATACAGTCACACTCTGAGGTCCTGGGGGTTTGGACCTCAGCACATGAATTTGGCAGGGAACAGAATTCAATCGTTAACACAAGAATTGTAATGCCATTGGATTCACCTACACAAGTTCCTTGTTGCCCGTGGTAGATCGTGTTTCCCGCAAATCAGACCCTGAGACGGGTTCTCAAGCCAGTGGTTTATGTGGGAGTTGATTTCAGGAAGTCCAGGTAGAGAAGTAGGGCAGAGAGACAGAGAAGGGGAGGAAGCCAGAGCAGGCCATGCCCATGAGCAGCCTCCTGACATTAGTCCCTGGGGCTCAGACCTGCTGGGACCTCCGAGAGGTAGCATGGAGCACACCTCAGAGTTGGCCCATCCCAGGAACAAGGAAGTCTGGGAATTTACCTACGAGTAGTCCTGTCACTCCTTGATTGAAGACTGCCCCTAGGCCCTTAACTCCCTGGCCAGTATTTACATTAGAAATCTCACAGATGGTGTGGCTGGGGCCATCAGAGCTGAGGGGTATGACAGGGACCCTGACAGCATCGACCATGTAGCTACACACAGCCACAGATCACACCAAGATGGGGTCAGACCTCACACTAGATGGAGGGTGGGTGGAGGGCCTGATTTCTTGGCCAGGATTCTTTTCGAGCATTCTCCAGAAAGGATGGTCAGGAGCTCCAGTGAGGAAATCCTCCTTCGGGCGACCATCCCTCCTTGGCTGTGCCTTCGGCCAATATGGCAATAATGGATAAAAAGGTGCATTGTAATCGTGTTGGATTGGGAGATACTAACCATTCCCATTCCTTTTAGACTCTCTCAGCTTCATCACAGAACAACAACAACAAATCTATTGCATTGGTTTTTACTGCTAAGCCACAACACTCTACCTTATTAATGAATGATGCATGAGGCAGAAGATCCTGGCCACTGGGCTGAGTATGGAGATTTCAGCTTTTACCTTCCCCTTCTGCTTATAAGAGTTTAAGTCCCAAGTTGCTTTGCATCCTTCGTCTTCTCTGTCTCTGTCTCTGTCTCTGTCTCTCTCTCTCTCTCTCTGCTGCCTTGCCACTTCTAATATTTCCTGGCTCTTTCTATCCCCTTCAGCCTTGCTTACGTGACTTCCTCACCCTCCATTATTATCAGCAATTAATATTTATTGCCATGAAATGATGAGCGGTCGTACATAACAGACTAATTCCAGAGACCCTCTTCTTTCCATCAAATCTTAATCCTTTCTCCATCCTATCTGCTCTTCTCAGATGCTGAGTCATATTCTAGTGATATAGTGACGCTATTAATAATCCTTCACATTTATCATAGCTCAGGAAGTCAGGGAGCCAAGGTTAGAAAAGTTTCAAAAGGTCTTCTAGCCCAGAAGCTGTGCTTCTGACTATATATAATTCCCCTTTTGAGAACTGGTGGGCCACAAGAGAAATCCAGCCAACAGATATGTTTTTTTGCTGCATGCAGGATTTTAAAAATCAAAGAACTTCCCATTTAAACTATTTGATTGCAAATTTCATGGGAAAAAAAAATCTTGTTGCAACATGTGGTGACACTTGCTGGGAGGGGAGAGGGGGTGGCTCCTTTGACAGGACAGGGCCCCTGCCATCCACAAGTCCCCACCCCAATTTTCTTTAGCCCAGGGTGCTCATTTGCTTAGCTCTTGATGTTTGAGTCTTCTACAACAACCCCCCAAGAATCCCACAAGTGTATGCTTGAGCACCCCTAAAGAAAAAAGAGTCCACCCCCTGCAAATACAACCCACTCCTTCTTTGAGCAGTTCATTCCAGAGCTCCTCCTTAAATCCTATTTTTATTTTTTGGTGAGCGCAAGTGGGGGAGGGACAGAGAGAGGGGGGCACAGAGGATCTCCAGTGGGCTCTGAGCGGACAGGCTGACAGCAGCCAGCCCGATACGGGGCTGGAACTCACAAACTGTGAGATCATGACCTGAGCCGAAGTCGGACGCTCAACCAACTGAGCTACCCAGGTGCCTCTCTAGAGCTTCTCCTTAAACTCTGGAAGCCAAAGCACCCACCATTGGCCCTAGTCCATCTCCTCAACACTAGACAAAGGAAGAGTCCACCATTGCGTTTTCTCCAAAGCAAACATCTCTGGTTCCTGGTCTAACGTGGTTCCTTCGCTAACTTGGTTTTTATTTTCTGGCCCTGCTCCACTCTGTTTTTATTCCCTTGGAAGTGTAAAATCCAGAGATGAAGATTTTCCTCTTGATAGATTCAGCTCAACCCTTTATCTTCCAGAATTCCACTCGTGCCCTAATGAAAGGAGTGTTTACTAAACACTTAGCAGGTGCCAGGCACTCTGCCAGGCCCTGGCATCACGTTGGCGAGCAGAGAAAGCTTAGCGCCTGCCTTCCTGAAGCTCACACTCCGCTGGGGAGACAGTGTTACTCTGCAATCTCCCGAAGGAACGTACACTTACACTGTGATGTAGGCAAAAGAAATTCCAGATGATTCCAAGAATCGAGACATAAAAAGAAAATGAAATTTTAACAAATCCAGGGGAAAACATGGGTGAAGAATGTGATTATCTGAAAGAGGCTGTTCTAATCGCAACAGGAATCCTCAAAGCTACAAGGGAAAAAGTGGATAAATCTTACTACATCAAATTTTAACATTTTTGCAGGCAAAAAGCATCATAAACATACTCAAAAGACAAACTTGGGAAAATATTTGCAACACGAATGACAGCCAAAGAACTGATTTCCCCAGTATGTGAATTACCCTTACAAATCAATTGAGAAAGCACATGAAAAATTTACAAAAGAAATATAAATGATTCAAGCAAATGAGACAATTCTGAACCTCATTAATAATGAAAGAAATACAAATTAAAATAATGAGATATTTTCAAAGTAAATATCGGCCATGATATTTTAGGAGTGATACTCCCTGGAGCTGCCAACGTGGAGAGAAGCTGGCCCTTCTGCAGAAAACTCAGAGACGAGCTCATTTTAAACGTTCTGATTCTGTTATTTTAACTGTTCCTATTCTTTATTCTTTCATCCAACCCATCCGCCATTGCGTCATGGCTTCCAGAACTAGCTCCCACCTGCACCTTCTGGGATCCTCAAACCAACCCCGGTGAGTCTATTCAATCTATAATTTGGGGGACTCGGGATCACTGTTCTCCTAGAGGGTTTCCCCAAGGCCCACCTCCATTCCCTTAGCTCACCTAGGAAATTTGACAATGGCCTGGTTAACTCCGTAGTGTCCCTGCCAAGGTTTCTGACAAAGAAGAAATCTCAACTGCTCAGGAGTGTGTTTAAAACATGGTTGCTATTTAGCTGCAATCCCTGGGATCAGTTAACCATCCCCGGCTTAATTCACCCCACTGATAAAAAGGAGCCAACGTCACATGAGAAGGTGGAAGGGTGGGCCTGAAGATGAATCGAGAGTCCTTTCCTGTCAATCCTCTGAATTTTTATACCCAATCTTCTCTCATTATGTTAAGGGTTTCAGCAAATGATAGTTGAGTGCCTCTTTTTAGTAAATGGTGCTGGTGAACCTGGATATCCACATGCCAAAGAAAGAAGTTAGACCCTTACCTCACACCAGATACAAAAATTAACTCAAGATGAATCAAAAATCTAAACATAAGAGGTAAAACTACAAAATATAAGAAGAAAACTTAGGGGGAAACTTCGCCACATTGGATTTGGCAATGATTTCTTGGATGTGGCACCAAGAACACAAATGACAGAGGAAAAAAACAGATAAATTGGACCTTATCAAATTAAAAACTTTCACGTTCAAAGGACACTATCAAGAGTGAAAAGGCAACCCTCAGAACGGGCAAAAATATTTGTAAATCATATATCTGATAACACATTAGTATCTATAATATCTAGAGAACGTGTACAACTCAACAACAAACTTTAAAATGAGCGAGGGACACGAATGGACATTTTTCCAAATAAGATATACAAATGACCAGAAAGATGTTCAAATTACTCATCATAGAGTAATTCAAACCAAAACCACAGTAAAATACCACTTCACACCTATTAGTATGGCTATCAAAAAACAAAATAGAGGGGCGCCTGGGTGGCTCAGTCGGTTGGGCATCCGACTTCAGCTCAGGTCATGATCTCACGGTCCGTGAGTTCGAGCCCCGCATCAGGCTCTGTGCTGACAACTCAGAGCCTGGAGCCTGCTTCAGATCCTGTGTCTCCCTCTCTCTCTGCCCCTCCCCTTGCTCTGTCTCTGTCTCAAAAATAAATAAAAACATTAAAACAAAAATTTTTAAAAATAAAAATAAACAGGGGCGCCTGGGTGGCGCAGTCGGTTAAGCGTCCGACTTCAGCCAGGTCACGATCTCGCGGTCCGTGAGTTCGAGCCCCGCGTCAGGCTCTGGGCTGATGGCTCAGAGCCTGGAGCCTGTTTCCGATTCTGTGTCTCCCTCTCTCTCTGCCCCTCCCCCGTTCATGCTCTGTCTCTCTCTGTCCCAAAAATAAATAAAAAACGTTGAAAAAAAATTTTTTTAAAAAATAAAAAAATAAAAATAAAAATAAATAAAAAAAAATAATAAAAATAAACAAAATAGAAAATAACAAGTGTTGGTGACGATGTGGAAAAATTGGAACACTTGTGCATTGCTGCTGGGGAAGGTAATACAGTGCAGCCTGTGTGAAAAGCAGCAAGTGATCCCTCAAAAGATTAAACATAAATTCACCATATGATCCAGGAATTCCTAGGTATACCCCTAAAAGAATTGAAAACAGGGATGTGAACAAATATTTGTACATCGATATTCATAACAGCATTGTTCACGACAGCCAAGATATGGAAACAACCTAAATGTCCATCAACAGATGAACGGGAGAAAATGTGGTATCTACATACAGTAGAATATTTCTCAGCCTTAAGAAAAGAAGGAAGTCCTGCCATTTGCAACAACATGGAAAAACCTATAGGACATTATGCTAAATGAAATAAGCCATCCATGGAAGGAACAAATACTGTATGGTTCCATGTATGTGAGGTTTCTAACAGAGTCAAACTCATAGCAACAGAGAACACAATAGTGGTTTCCAGAAGCTGGGGGACAGGAGCAAAGAGGAGTTGTTAGTTGGTGGGTATGTTTGAAATTATATTCATCCTGGAAAGGAAATAATTACCTCCTAGCTTTCCATACAGTATCTCTGACACAGGGGATGACTCATGTTATAAAATCCATATTTCCAGTGTTTCCCAAAACACTTGATACATTTTAACTCACTATTCTACTGACTTTATTATTTCCTTATTTATTATATTCGAGGTATATGGTTTATCGCCTCCATTAGGGTATAAGCTCCACAAAAGCAGAGACTTTTTGCTTATTTCCTTCCTGGATAAAGCTTCCAAATGCTAGGGCAGTGCCCAGCATACAGTAGCCCCCTAATAAACAATTTCTTGAATTAATGAATAAACTATTGTAGACTCTGTCTATAGTGAAAATATAAAGCAACAGGTGTAGACAGGCTATTTTTACAATACCTTTCTGGGGGCTTTCAAAACCCAAAGAAGCAAACTTCCTAAGGCCTGAGTTAGAGTTCAGATATTCATTCCGTTCCAAGAAGAAAAAAAAATGCACTTTCGTTACTGTGGTTGCTGTCATTTTTTAAACTTTATCTTTGCACCGTTATGCCTTAAATAAAGATAAAGTTATGTTGAGAAAAAAGCAAACGACACAATGTTCTTTTCAACAATTTTCAGAATAGTTCGTGGTTTTTGAAGAAGAGACGAGTGAAAACAGCTAAGACTGTCTTTCCCAACAGGATTAAAACGATGAATCATACAGTGTCCGTGAAGCATCTTGGTCTCCATGAAAACTCTGGCAGCTGTACCGCAGGGAAGCAGGGAGGCTATTTTCCTTTCAACTTCTATCAGCTTTCCCCAGGTTCTCGGGTGATTTATCCTCCTCATTCTATATCCAACTAAGATTCAGGAGAAAATACTGTTTGAGGTTTGAATTCAGCATCAGGGAAAATGAGATTTGGAGCCCAGAGTTGTCTTACCTTCTTTGAACTCTGGGACCAATGAACCCTTTTAGCCAAAATGCTTCAGCCTCTTTTCGGCCTCTCCCCCTAAGGCTACCAAAAAGATATGGGAGATCCGTGTTGGGGCTTGAGCCGCTCTGTTCTTGTGGTCGTTCGCACATGGCTGTGATGAAGGTATTTTCCCTTCCTTGTACATTAGACCAACAGGATGTGAGCAAGGAAAGCAGACTAAGAAATCTGGGAAGTATTTTATCTGCTTTCTATTGATCCTCATACCAAAATAAAAAGGGAACCTTTTGTGGTCTTTGTAGGTCTTATCTGAAGGGTTACGACTCTCCCAGAGGACAGCCACACCCATACACAAAAGTGAACATATGAATACACACTCCAACCAAAGACCCAAGATTATGGGCTATGTGGGTTATATCCCCTAATTCTACCCTACACGCATGACCTTATGTGATCATCCAGTTCATTTGGCCTCACATCTACGTTCCTCCATTCAGATTAATATATGTGAAAAAATAGAAATCACAATAAAATATCGGTGTTGTCCCTACCCCCCGTTTTATCGAGATATAACTGACATGTCAACTGTGTAAGTTTAAGGTGTGCAATGTGACGATTTCATGCACACACATGCTGTGAAATGTTTCCCACAAGGAAGCTAGTTAACACATCCTTCCTCTCACACAATTACCATCTTGTTATCGTTGTTTTTATGGCGTGAACACTTAAGATCTATTCTCGTGGCAACTTTCATGTAGAGTCACCACGCTATTCATCGGATCCAGAACTTACTCATCTTACGTTGGAAGGTTTGTACTCTTTGACCAACATCCTCCCTATTTCCCCAACCCCAGCCCCTGGTAACCATCAATCTACTCTCTCTTTCTGTGAGTTTGACTGTTTAGATTCCACATAGAAGCAAGATCACACAGTACTTGTCTTTCTCCGTCTGACTTTCACTTAGCATAATAATACCCTTTAGGTCCGTCCATGTTGTTACAAAAAGCGAGGTTTTCTTTTTTATGGCTGAATAATATGTTCCTGCATGTGCAGGAACATGGCCTCATGTTTTCTGTATCCATCCATCTGCCCATAGACATTTAGGTTGTTTCCATGTTTTGGCTTTTGTGAATAATGCTGCGATAAATATGGAAATGCAGATATCTCTTAAATATCCTGATTTCATTTCATTTTCTTTGGAAAAAAATACCCAGAAGTGGGATCGTTGGATCACATGGTAGTTCTATTTTTCATTTTTTGAGGACCCTCCCTACTGTTTTCCATTGTGATTGTACCAGTTTACATTCCCACCAACAGTGCACAAAGATTCCCTTTCCCCCACATCCTTGCCAACATTTGTTATCTCTTGCCTTCAAGCAAGAGATATCTTCTTGCCTTCAAGCAAGAGATCTCTTCTCATTCTAGCAAGTGTGAGGCAATACCTCATTGTAGTTTTGATTTGCATTTCCCTCATAGTTGGTGATGCTGGGAATCACTGTGTACCTGCTGTCCATCTGTATGTTCTCTTCAGGTCCTCTACCCATTTTTAGTTGAATTGTTTGTTTTATTGCTATTGAGTCGTATGAGTTCTTTATATATTTTGGATACTAATCCCTTATCAGGCACATGGTTTGCAAATATTTTCTCCCATTCATAGGTCGCCTTTTCATTTCGCTGATCATTTCATTTGCTGTGCAGAAGCTTTTCAGTTTGACGTAGGCTCACTTGTTGATTTTGCCTGTTGCATTTGCTTCTTCTGGTGTCAGAAAGCCCTGCCTGCTGTCACGCGCTCTTGTGGCTACCAAGTCCCTCTATGGGCATGGGCACAGTAGTGGAGGCTGGTGACAAGAGTCAGGCTATGAGCGTGTAAGTGCACAGACAGAGGGCCTAGCCACGAGCATACGCATGGCAGTGAGGGTCAGCTGCGGGGGTCTAAGCTGGAGTGTTGCACTCACACCGCCACGGAGACCTGGGTTGGCCTCTGGTACAAAGCGGGCAGGGGTAAAGAAGTGGGAGGGACTCAGGAAGCTGGCATCTGCACGCACAAAAATCCATGTGGTGAAAACCAGTGAAATCTGCATGGGACCCACGACTGTGCTGGCCATTTGGTTTCTTCAGTGGTGAAAGCTTCTGGGTTCCTTGGCAGAGCTGGTCGCTGGGAACCATGGTCGCTTTCACTGTGTAGCTCAACTGTAGCCCCTGCTCATGTTCCTGGTTCATAGCTGGCTCTGGAAGGTGTAACACTGAGTGGGTCCTCTGTACATTGCCCTGAAAGGCTGAGGACACTGCTCATTCACCCCAATCTCCCATTTCTTGGGCGGGGTGGGGGGAGGTTCCCTCTTAGCACTGACCAGTGCCTGCCTGGGGGATGGAATGATGCAGGCAGAATGAAGCTGTTTTTCCTTCCCTATCTGTGGGATTATTCTCAGGGTTTTTTGTTTGGTTGGTTGTTCGTTTTTGTCTTTTGTCTTTTGTCTTGTTTTGTTTCATTTTGGTTTTTTGCTCCGGTGTTGCTGAAGTCTTTCAAGTGGATTCATGAGCTATCCCAGGGATGTTTTGTTTATAGATAGCTGCCTAATTATAGATCTTTGTGGGGTCCCCTAAAATGCCATGCTGGTGACATCACTGTTTGATAATCTAAATGATAAGAAGAATATAGCACTTTGGTCTCTTGATGTATTGAGTTAAATGGAACCATTCAAAGTTTGACAGTCTGCTTTCTTCATCTTTTCCATATCATTTTTGGTAGATTGAGGCCAAAGTATTACAGCTGAAACTTATTCCAAAACCCAGTGCTTAAACAAAATACACTTAGAAGCTGAATGGGATAAAAAAAAAAAAAAAAAAAAAAAAAGACTCCATATTACCAACTGGATTTTATTATTCAGGGTTCTCTAGAGATACAGAACCAAAAGGATATATATATATATATATATATATATATATATATACATATATATGGAGATTTTTTTTTTTAGTTTTATTTATTTCTTTGGGGGGGGAGCACATGAGTGAGGAAGGGGCAGGGAGAGAGAGAATCCCAGGATTTGCAGTCCATGCCAAGCCTGATATGGGGCTCGATCTCATGACCAGGACTTCATGATCATGACCTGAGCCAAAATCAGGAGTCAAATGCTTAATCGACTGAGCCATCCAGGAGCCCCTTTATGAGATTCTTTTAAGCCACTTCAGGGTGGTTCGTGATAGTGAAAATATCACCACAATCTATATTAAAAATTTGTTAAAAGAGTTGATCTTATGTTAAGTATTTTTTATCACAAAACAATAATAATCAAGAGGGTGGTAGAAAACTTTCGGAGGAGATCGATCTGTTTATGGCATTGGACATTTATTGTAAGGAACTGGCTCACACAGATTCTTGTATGGAAGCTGAAACAATCCAGGAGATTCAGGAAGACAGTGGTGCAATTCGGTCCGAAGCCTGAGAACCAGGGAAGCCGATGGTGTGGATTTCCCTCCAAGTGCACCTCAGGCAGACAGAGTAGGAGGAATGAATTCTCCCTTCCTCTGCCTATTGCTCTATTCAAGCCTTCACTGGATTGGGTCACGTTCACCTCTATAGGGGGAGGGCAACTTGCGTCTCTGGATCCACTGATTCAAATGCAAATATCATCTGGAAGCATCTTCACAGATACACCAAAAATAACGTTTGGCCAAGTATCTGGGTGCTCTCTAACTCAGCCAAAACTGACACATAAAATCAACCAGAGGATTCTATTTTCTGACATTATCGTAAAGTCTGTTTTCAAAGTGAGACCTATCAAGAACGAGACAAAGATGTCCACTCTTGCCACTTTTATTCAACATAGTACTGGAAGTCTTAGCCCAGGCAAGAAAAAAGAAATACTAGGCCTCCAGACTGGTAAAGAAGAAGTAAAGCTGTCACTAATTACAAGTGACATGATACTGTACAGAGAAAACCCTAAAGACCCCCTCGCCCCCCACAACACACACTTAACGTGGTGAGCTTTGAGTAATGCATAGAACTGTCGAATCACTGTGTTATACACCTGAAACTAATATAACGCTGTATGTCAACTAAACTTCAATACGAAAAATAAAAAATAAAAAGGAGACCTGTCAATGAGATAAGCAAAAACTCTTGGTACCGAGCTCAATACACATTAGGTGATTTACAGACGTTTTCACTCATTGATTAAATTATGCAAGTGGAAATTCACCACAAAGGCCATTTCTTTCCGTGCCTTCGCACATTAATCAGAAAGCAATCCCCTAAAACACACTAAAACCTCATTTTATTTTTGTCCACTTGGTGCACCCCTGAAGTAGTTGTATGTACATCAAATACTGTACCTGCATCAAAGGTCATTCATTTATAGGCAGTTTGTGGCCACTCATCAAGTAGAAGGTGGGAGGAATCTTGGAAGCCCCACCACCACCACCAAAATAGCACAGTCACTGTCTAGCATTTTCCCCATTTATATACCTTTTTTAAATGTTTATTTATTTTTGAGAGAGAGAGAGCACGAGGGTGGGAGGGGCAGAGAGAGAGAGAGACAGACAGAGGACCTGAAGCAGGCTCTGTGCTGACAGCAGAGAGCCCGACAGGGGGCTTGAACTCACAAACTGTGAGATCATGACCTGAGCCAAAGTCAGACACTTAACCAACTGAGCCACCCAGGCACCCTGCATTTATATATGTTTTTTTAAGTTAAAGGCTTTTCCTGACTTTATGCATGTAAGAAACCCTGCAAGGAGTGATTTCTTCAGCCCACTGAAACAACCTGGCACACAGTAGGAGTTAATGAAAATGTGTTGTCCCCTTGAAAGGGAGAAGTTGATGGCCATTTCGATGTATATCTAAGGAAAGCTGCATGCAGAGAAGGAAAAGTGTACCAGTGAAAAAGTAGATGCCTCCAAAAGTGTATTTCCCAAATTTCACCATTTTCTAAGAATCAGTGCTATACCAACATCATGGTCATGCACCTGTGAGCTTTCTCTGCTTTTATATGTATTTTATTTTATTTTATTTTATTTTATTTTATTTTATTTTATTTTATTAATTTTAGAGAGAGAGCATGCACAAGCAGGGGAGAGGGACAGGGAGAGAGAGAGAATCTTAAGCAGGCTCTGCGCTCAGCATGGAGCCGACGCGAGGCTCAATCCTATGATCTGGGATCATGAGCTGAGCCAACATCAAGAGTCAGACGCTCAACCAACTGAGCCACCCAGGTGCCCTGCCCTTGTACATATTTTAGAACAAAGCACACAGTATTGTGCGGAAATCAAACCGCATATCCCAGAATGCACCATTGGTTGCCTCTTAGACGAAATGGGTATGCTTCCTTCCATCCCCCCGCAGCCATCACACTGCAGCCAAAGAGATCTTTTTAAATTTTTTTTAATGTTTATTTATTTTTGAGACAAAGAAAGACAGGGCATGAATGGGGGAGGGTCAGAGAGAGAGGGAGACACAGAATCTGAAACAGGCTCCAGGCTCCAAGCTGTCAGCACAGAGCCTGACGCGGGGCTCGAACTCACGGACCACGAGATCATGACCTGAGCCGAAGTCGGACGCTTGAACTACTGAGCCACCCAGGCGCCCCAAAGAGATCTTCTTAAAATTCAGACAGGACTTGGGGCGCCTGGATGGCTCAGTTGGTTGGGCATCTGACTTTGGCTCAGGTCATGATCTCACCATTTGTGGGTTCGAGCCCCGTGTCGGGTTCTGTGCTGACAGCTCGGAGCCTGGATCCTGCTTCCGATTCTGTGTCTCCCTCTCTCTCTGCCCTTCCCCTGCTCATGCTCTGTCTCTCTCTGTTGCAAAAATAAATAAAAACATTTTTAAAAAATTTCAGACAGGACCATTTCAAGCCTTGCTCTTGCAGTAAAGTCCAGAAGTCCCCAAGCGAGCCTGCGAGGCTCTCCGTGACCCAGTTGCTCCTGAATTCTCCAGCTGCATGTCACACTCAGCCCCTGTCCTTATGCTGCAGCCACTCTGGCTTCCCTCAGCTCCTCCGCCCATGACTATGACAGGCTTCCCACTAAGCCTCAGCATCAACGTCAGTTCCTCAGGGAAGCCTTTGCTGACCACACCAAACTAGGTCAGAACTCGACTGTACAGTATAACAATATCCTGTGTTGCTTTTTTTCCACTTTCCAAAACCATATGAAAAACTAAATTAACTGTAATGGTTTACATATGTCTATGCGGCAAGTTCTAATCCCCATGAAGGAAGAACCACGTCTATCTTATTTGTTTCTGTATTCCTGAACCTAGTATTATGGCTGATACATAGTAGTCCGTAAATATTTGCTGCATTGATGAGTAGGATTGTGGAATCTCTATGGAGACATTTGCCAGATAATGTTTCTAGCCAAAGGAGATCATTAAAAAGTGGCAGTCAGATTCATGGTTATCTGCCTTCTGACAATAAAGTAAAAGTCCTACCAATGATGGAGGTACAAAGTGGTTTTCATTAATGGAAATTAGAAACTAGCTTGAGATGTTCTTTGAACAATCCTTCAGAAACAAAATAGAGTTTCTGACCTTTGGTGATCAAGTATTTCAGAAGTTATATGTGGGGCTCAGTTCAGCTCCACATCAGATCAAATTACTTCCAATAATTAATGCAAACATTACATCTTTTATTCTACATACTTTTATTCTACAGTATCTCTGTCCTCTGTGCTATCTTGGGAAGTGGGCGAACATATTCTAGGTGAACATTTCCCAGTTTACATCTCCTTTCCCCTCTATTTTTCCTTCCTCTCTTTAACTGCTTGTATTTTTTATGACAAACACCTAAATTGGATATGATTGAATGTTGGGACAAGGTTTCTTTGGTCAAGGCTGATTTCCACCCCGCTACCCACAAGCAAAGAATGTAACTACCCTCACCATGCAAACAAGAAGCCATGGTTTTATAATTATTCAAGTGCAAAAGTTAGCTTGGCAGCTTGAATTTTTTGAACTCAAGTAGCTGAGAAAACACTCAGCAATACCCAGGACAGGTGAGAAAGTCAATTTTCAATTTTATAGCATGTTATTATTTATAAAGCCCTTTGGCATTCCATCTCTCTTCATCCTGGCTTTAATCATAGCAAGGCAGGAATTTTTACTGATGTGAAAACTGGGGCAGAGAATTTCTGACTGAAGGTCATAGAGCTAATAAAGAAATTGCTGGTACCCAAAGCTACATATTTTTTTTTACCTCAATATGTCTTTGTCATTGTGAAATCTAGTTCATGTGTTCAAGAGAGAAGCCCAAAGGATGATTTGCAGGAGCTTCTGAATTCATGGAGCTCAAGTCTTACTGTACTTGGGAAACCTTTATCCTGTTGAGAGTTTTCTTCGGAGCCTCCTTCACTTCCTTGTTTCTCAAGCTGTAGATCATTGGGTTCAGCATAGGGATGACCACCGTGTAAAATACTGACACAATCTTATCCTCCCCAAGCGATGTGCCCATGTTACCTTTCAGGTATATGAACATGAGCGTCCCAAAGAAAAGAGCCACTGCAGTCATGTGAGAAACACAGGTAGAGAAAGTCTTGGCTTTGCCACCTGCTGTACGAATCTTCAGAATAGCACGAATGATAAAAAAAGTAGGATATAAGAATCACTGAAATGCTGGTCGTAATGACCAAGAAAGCTAAGAGGTAGATGACCCGTTCCCGTGGCTTGGTCTCACTACAGGCAAGCTTCAGCAGGGGTGGGAGGTCACAAAAAAAGAAGTCCACGTGGTTGGACTTACAGAAGGAGATTGAAAAGGTGCACCCAGTGCGGATCACAGCGTTGACCATGGCACCAGCGTATGCCCCAGCCACCAGCCCTAGGCAGGTCTGTGGTGTCATGGCAGTGGCATAGAAGAGGGGGTTGCACACAGCCATATAGCGGTCATAGGCCATCACAGCCAAAAGGAAACATTCGGTGCTGGCACAGAGTGTAAAGAAGAAGAACTGGGTGGCACAGCGTTCGTAAGTGATGGCCATCTTACGGGTACCCAAGGTCTCAAGCAACTGAGGGACAATGACAGAAGAGTAGCAAATGTCCAGGAAGGAAAGGTGGCGGAGGAAGAAGTACATGGGAGTTTGGAGACGAAGGTTTCTCTGAATCAACACTATCATGCCCAGGTTGCCCCCCACGGTGACAAAATATAAGACCAGAAACACAAAGAAGAGACTCATTTGCAGCCCTGCCGACAGCTGGAATGCCATTAGGATGAATTCTGTCACCACAGTGTCATTCTCTGCCATGAATCCCAGGTCATCCACTGAAATAAAAAAAATAAAATCTCATTAAAGACAAACTAAGGTGATCGATTTGATCACTCTCAGCAATGGTCATGATTTTTTAGGTTTGTAAAGCACTTTACATTTTTTGCAAACTTTACTTCATTTGATATTTTGGAAATCCTTCGAAGCATATATTGTGCCTCCCACTTTTGAGAGAAGAATATGAGGGCCAAAGAGGTGAAGTGACCAGTTCATTTCACAGCAGACAGGCAAAGCTGGAGCTAGAACTCAGTTCCTTAGACCTTTCCAAACTTCTGACAGGTTCCAAATTGGAAACCCTCATCAGCTTTACAACAGAGCTAGAAAGCACCACTTTGTTGGAGAAATCCTAGTGGTATAGTACTAAGTACATGGGCTTTGAAATCAGACCTAGGTTCAAATCTCTTGAGACCTTGGGCAAGTTCATGCATGTATCTGAATATCAGTCTTCTTGTTGGTGTCATAGGCATTTCAATGCCAAGGTTACTGTCGTGAAGAACATAACTGATGTACCGTTCCTAGCACATGGTCTGACTCACACGCTTAGAAGTATTTTTTCCAAACTCTACAATAGCAGAGTAACACCCTCCTAGGTTCGTGGACATTTTGGCATCTTCTTATCTCCCAGTCCATAGCCCCCTGGAGTCTCAGTATCAACCGTATCTCTTTTTTGGTTGTTTTTGAGGTGCACATGAACACAACGGAACGGGATGCAAGAAGCGAGCCTTGAAGAACAAGGTCTGTTAGAACCTCTGCCACCTGTTGCCCACCAAGTCGCTTTGTCCTCTCTGTTCCTGCCAAGCAGCATGGCCTGGTTTCCAAATTCTCCTCTTATTCCAAAGGACCTGTCCCATTTTTTTAAATGCCAGATCATTATCAATCAATGAGATGCTTCAATCGAGCCATTCCAGAATTAGCCTGCCCAGCTCATTAAGAGACAAAGGCATCACACTGGGTTTAGAATTCTAATACAGTTAGAGTTCTTGCCAAGTATTGGACAATCTTGTCTCTGTACCTTTGGATGCAGATGATCTGGGGTAATGGGAATACTGAATGCAGACTTCAAAGGTAGTTATTTTTGTCTTCCTTCCATCCTTGAAATAAAAACTGAATTTGAGAGAGATCTCATAGGATTTCAGATAAATAAGAAAATGAAACTTTGATCAATGTTTGACAAAAGCTGATCTATGGATGAAATAAAGGTCAGCATCTGGTGTTTTTCCCCTGCTGAATTCCTGACAATGTGACTATTTAGGAGGGTTTTTTTTCCCCTTACAGCCCAATCTAATCTTGACCTTCAGCCAAAACAATGATTTGCTGTGTTCTAAAAGTAATTCACCCAACTCATCTTGACCAAAGGGGAAAACAGAGAGAGAGAGACAGACTATACTCATTTATTTATTCCATGAGAATCTACAGAGAACTGAGAATGGCAAGCATTCTTCTGGTTGCTCAGAACAACACA